>NW_016862555.1:0-1376 GCF_001698545.2 Rhinopithecus bieti | reverse complement strand
GCCTTAGGGCTGAAGGTGGGACTTGCTAGCACAATGCTGCTCTTCATGCACTAAAAGGTTTATGGAGATGTTTACATATGTATATCAAGGCACAGCACTTTTCCTTAAACTTATGTCACAGAGATCTTTATTCATATGTCTTACTGCTGACCTTCTCCCTACGATGATCCTATTATCCTGCCACTTCCCTTTTCTAAGATAGTAAAGATAATGATCAATAAATACTGAGGGAACACAGAGACCGGTGCCAGCGTGGGTCCTCTGTATGCTGAGCGCCGGTCCCCTGGGCCCACTTTTCTTTCTCTATACTTTGTCTCTGTGCCTCATTTCTTTTCTCAAGTGTCTCCTTCCACCTAACGAGAAATGCCCACAGGTGTGGAGGGGCAGGCCACCCCTTCACTGCTGTGAATATAAATTGGTCAATTAACCTGTCAATATATCGGTAGCCTTGTAGGTTGCTTCAAGACAAGCTTTGGGTGTTGGGGTCAAATTAGTATTTCTGTAAAATAGCCTGATTTTGTAATGAAAATTCACTAAGTCTTATATATCTTCAGGATGAACATAATGGATAACTGTTAACTTCTTTTGCTAAGTACCTCTGCCGACAAGAACCTTGGCACATAGGAATAGGACCACCAAACTTCTATGTGTCATCAAGTTAGATGCTGAACATAAATCAAAGGATATATAAACCTCACTTCCTTCTCTCATTCTTTCTCTCTCTTCCACCCTATTTTAGTCAGGCTTAATGATCATCATTATGATGATAATTATGACAATAGTATCTAATATTTTGTGGGTTCTTACTCTGTGTTAGGTTCAACACTTTGAGTTAGATTATTTCCACTTTACAGATGAGGAAACTGAGGCACAGAGATTAGGTACTTTGTCAAAATCATATATGTAGTGAGGTCATATTCTAATCTAGGTAGTTTGGCTCTTAAACTGAGTTCCTAACCTCTCTGCAAAATCATTATCTTGTCATATATATCAGAATACACAGCTACCCTACATGTATTTGGAATAAACATTATAATTTTACTTTAAAAGTTTTTTCACAAAGTAATTTTCAAAGTAACAGCAAGGTAAGAAATATTTTATTTTGGTGAGGCTGTTTCATGGACCACAGATTAAAAATTTGTACCATAACAATATTTCCCCCCAAAATAGTCTTCCTTATCCTTTGGCTGTTGTTGAGGCACTGGACTCTTACACTGTTTTGAGATAATGAGTTTAAACTTCCAAAATCATGGTTGATTACAAATACATTCTCACTGTTGGCAATACATGCTGTATCACTTAGTTCTCAGGCCGCTATGAAGAACTGCCAGGGACCCGGTAATTTATAAAGGAAAGATTTTTTTTGATTTTTTTTT
>NW_016862554.1:0-2501 GCF_001698545.2 Rhinopithecus bieti | reverse complement strand
AAAAAAAGAAAGGTCTGTTCAGATTCTTTGCCTATCTTTTAATTGGGTTATTTGTCCTTTTATTGCTGAGTTATGAAAGTGCTTTATATATTCTATATTCAAGTCCATTAACTGATAGATGATTTGCAAATATTTCCCCCCTTCTGTGGGTTGTCTTTTCACTATCTTCTTGATGTTCTTTGAAGCACCAAAGCTTTAAATTTTGATAAAGTCCAATTTATTGGATAAAGTTCTATTTTTCCTTTTGTTGCTCATGCTTTTAGTGTCGTATTATAAGAAACCATTACCTAATTTAAGGTCATGAAGATTTACACTTATGTTTTCTTGTAAGGGTTTTATATTTTTGCTCTTACATTCAGGTTGCTGATCTGTTTTGAGTTAATTTTTGTACGTGGTATGAAATATGGGTCTGCTGTGGTTTCAGTGTTTGTTTCCTCCAAAGCTCACATGGAAATTTAATTGCCATTCTAACAATATAAAGAGGTTTGACATTTAAGAGGTGATTAGGTGATGAAGGCTCTGCCCACATGGATGGGATTAATTGTGTTATAAAAGGGCACAATTGGCCTCCTTCTCTCTCTCCTTGCCCTTCCGCTATGTCATGTATTCCCTCATGTGACGACAGCAAGAAGGCCCTTTCAAGCTGTCAGCGTCTTGATCTTAGACTTCCAAGCCTCAAAATTCTAAGAAGTAAATTTTTGTTCTTTGTAAGTTACCCAGTCTGTGGTATTTTGTTATAACACCACAGAATGAACTAAGACAGGATCCAACTTAATTCTTTTGCATGTGGCTACTCAATTGTTCCAGCATCATTTATTGAAAAGACTATTCTTACCCCCATTTAATTGTTTTAGCACGCTTGACAAAAATCAATTAACCATAAACATGAAATTGATGTCTGGACTCTCAATTCTATTCCATTGACCTGTCTGTCTGTCCTTATTCCAGTACCTTGATTACTGTAGCTTTGTAGTAAATTTTGAAATCAGGAAGTATGAGTCCTCCAATGTTGTTGGTTTTTTCCCCCCCAAGATTATTTTGACTATTCTGAGTCCCTTGAACTTCATTTGAATTTTAACATCAGTTTATGAATTACTGCAAAGAAGACTTACATTGAATTAATTTGGGGAATTTTGCCATCTTAACAATACTAAGTGTTCCAATCTATGAACATGGGATGTCTTTCCATTTATTTTGATCCTTTAATTTATTTAAATGATGTTTTATAGTTTTTTGGAGCATAAGTTTTGGACTTTTAAAAAAATTTCGTAAGTCGTTCATTATTTTAATGCTATTGCAAATGAAATGGTTTTCCTGATTTTATTTTGAATTGTTTATTGCAAGTGTGTGGAAATGGAATTAGTTTTTGCATGTTGATCTTGTATCCTGTGGCCTTGCTACACTAATGTATTAGTTCTAAAAATTTTCAGTAGGTTCCTTAGGATTTTCTATATACATGAATATGTCATCTATGTGTAGAGATAGTTTTAATTCTTTCTTTCCCATCTGGATTTCTTTTATTTCCTTTATTTCATGCTTGACTTAGAACCTCCACTGCAATGTTGAATAGAGATGATAAGAGTGGACCTCCTTATCTTATTCCTGATCTTGAGGGAAATTTTCAGTGTTTCACTATTGAGTATGAAATTGGTTTTGTAGATGGCCTTTACCAGGTTGAGAAAGATCTCTTCTATTTCTAGTTTCTATCACAAAGAGCTGTTAGATTTTGCCAAATTCTTTTCCACATCTATTGAGATGATCATGTGATTTTATTTTTTATGCTATTTATTAATGTTTTGCATCGATTTTTATTTTTTATTATTATTTATTTATTTATTTTGAGATGAAGTTTCACTCTGGCCCCCAGGCTGAAGTGCAGTGGTACAATCTTGGCTCATTGCAAACTCCACCTCCCAGGTTCAAGCAATTCTTGTGCCTCAGCTCCTGAAGTACCTGGGATTACAGGCATGTGCCACGATGCCTCGCTAATTTTTTGTATTTTTAGTAGAGATGGGGTTTCGCCATGTTGGCCAGGCTGGTCTTGAACTCCTGGCCTCAAGCAATCCACCCACCTTGGCCTCCCAAAGTGCTAAGATTACAGGTGTTGATTTTTGGGTATTAAATCAACCTTAGACTCCTAGGATAAGTCCCACTTGATTATGACATATAATTTTTTAATATGTTGCTGTATTTGGTTTACTAGTATTTTGTTTAGGATTTTTGCCTCAATATTCAAAAGAAATAGGCCAGGCATAGTGGCTCACTCCTGTAATCCTAGCACTTTGGGAGGCTGAGGCGGGCGGATCACCTGAGGTCAGGAGTTTGAGACCAACCTGGCCAACATGGCGAAACCCTGTCTCTACTAAAAATACAAAAATTAGCCAGGCGTGGTGGCACATGCCTATACTCCCAGCTACTCAGGAGGCTGAAGCAGGAGAATCACTTGAACCCAAGAGACAGAGGTTGCAGTGAGCTGAGATCATGCCATTGTACTCCAGCCT
>NW_016862553.1:0-787 GCF_001698545.2 Rhinopithecus bieti | reverse complement strand
GTTATGCACATGTACCCTAGAACTTAAAGTATAATAATAATAATAAAAAAAGAAAACATAAAAAATAAAATAAAAAAATAACACAAGGCAGTGGTTTCTTAGATACTTTTGTAGTTTATACCATAAACCCTGTAAATTCAGAAGAGAAGGAGGTCACCAGGGATTTTGATGACCAGAAAGAAATTGGTGAAAATGTGAAACTGAAAGTTGTGCATTAAAGGCTACGTTGAATTAGGGTAGGTGGCAATAAGAAGAGCAGTCTAGAAACATGAATGAAATCACAGAAGCAAAAGTGAAGATGTTTTGTAGTGGGAAACTGAAAACAGCACTCTGAGGTCATGGTATTATTGGATAATGACAAATCTTCCAAATCAGGTGCAGGAATTAACAATGACTTAAATGCAGGAATTACTCTTAGATGTAGGTTAAAAACAGAACTAGTCCACACACACACACGTACGCATGCACACACGCACCACAAGTTGAAAAGTGGGTCTTAGCGAGATCAGGACTCATGAATCCCCCCCACCATCACTGACTCCTCCTGCTCCCCCATATCCCTTGGTGGAGGATAAGATTCTGTCTTTCCATTTCCTCCACATCCTTCTTCTCACACTTGGGCACCAACCAAATGAGAGCTATCTGTCTCAGAGGAAGGACTAAACCATGTGAAAAACGCTCTATGAGCTATAGTAAGTTGATCTGTGCATATATTGTATTAGTCAGGGTTCTCTAGAGGGGCAGAACTAATAGGATTTATATATTATATACATTAATTATATATTAA
>NW_016862552.1:0-1191 GCF_001698545.2 Rhinopithecus bieti | reverse complement strand
ATTTTTATAAAGTACATATTGCAAACGTCTTCACCCACTCAATGGGTCAATTTATCCCTCTATTTTAATGGCATCATTATTTTAATGCAGTCTAGTTGTTGATTAAAACAAACAAACAAACAAACTTGGCCGGGTGCGGTGGCTCACACCTGTAATCCCAGCATTTTGGGAGGCCGAGGTGGGCAGATCACCTGAGGTTGGGAGTTCAAGACCAGCCTGACCAACATGGAGAAACCCCGTCTCTACTAAAAATACAAAATTAGCCAGGCGTGGTAGTGGGCGCCTGTAATCCCAGCTACTCGGGAGGTTGAGGCAGGAGAATCGCGTGAACCCGGGAGGCAGAGGTTGCGGTGAGCTGAGATCTCGCCATTGCACTCCAGCTTGGGTAAAAAGAGTGAAACTCTGTCTCAAAGAAAAAAAAAAACTTTATAGTTAGTGCTTTTTGCTTTCTTTCTAAGAAAATTTTGCCTACCCCAAAATAGACCCTATATTTTCTTCTGAAACACTTGTGTACCTTTTGCAGATTGTACTTGTATAACTCTCAAAAACAGGCACCACCCATCCATGGCATCAAACGCTAGGTCAGTGTCACCCTTCGGGTAGGCAGTGAGTAGCAGGAGTGTGGGGGAACTGCTTAGGTTTGGTTTCTCGGTGTAGGTGCCAATGACATGGGCGTGTTCCCCGCGTGAAAATAAATTCATCATGATGTTTACTTCTTTTGAGATGGAGTCTCGCTCTTGTTGCCCAGGCTGGAGTGCAGTGGCGCGATCTCGGCTCACTGCAACCTCCACTTCCCGGGTTCAAGCGATTCTCCTGCCTCAGTCTCCCGAGTAGCTGGGATTACAGATACCCACCACCACACCCGGCTAATGTTGGTATTTTTTAGTAGAAATGGGGTTTCGCCGTGTTAGCCAGGCTGGTCTCGAATTCCTGACCTCAGGTGATCCACCCGCCTCGGCCTCCCAAAGTGCTGGGATTACAGGTGTCAGCCACCACGCCCTGCCCGTGATGTTTGCTTATAATTTGAGCACTTTGGTGTAGGTATGTTTCACTTCCATTAAAAGCTTTAAAATGCCTGTAGTCCCAGCTACTCAGGAGGCTGAAGTAAGGGGATCGCTTGAGCCCAGGAGCTCAAGGCTGCCGTGAGCTACGATGGTGCCACTGCACTCCAGCCTGGGGAACCTATCTCTT
>NW_016862551.1:0-1191 GCF_001698545.2 Rhinopithecus bieti | reverse complement strand
TATATATATATATGTATTTGTGTGTATACACACACACACACACACACACTACATTGTCAGGTATGTAGTTGTTTTGGGGGGTTTATTTTGTTTTTTGTTTTTGTTTTGAGACAATGTCTGGCTCTGTCACCCATCCTGGTGTGCAGTGGCGTGATCTCGGCTCACTGCAACCTCCGCTTCCTGGTTCAAGCCATCCTCCCATCTCAGCCTCCCAAGGAGTGGGACTACAGGTGTGTACCATCATACCTGACTACTTATTATTATTATTTGTAGAGGCAGGGTCTCATCATGTTGCCCAGTCTGGTTGTGGAATACTGGGCTCAAGTGATCCACCTGCCTCAGTCTCCCAAACTGCTGGGACCACAGGCATGCACCACCACGCCCAGCCACTTTTTGTATTTTTTGTAGAGACAGAGTTTTTTGTCATGTTGCTTAGGCTGGTCTCGAACTCCTGACCTCAAGCAATCCACCTGCCTCCACCTCCCAAAGTGCTGGGATTCCAGGCATAAGTCACAGGGCCCAGCCCAATATGGTTGTTTAGATTATGTAAGAAATGTTACATGATGAGCTTCTCAAAAACTTACGCTGAAACAAAAACAGCTTATCATTGGCCAGGCGTGGTGGCTCACGCCTGAAATCCCAGTATTGGGAGGCCAAGGTGGGCAGATCACCTGAGGTCAGAAGTTCAAGACCAGCCTGGGCAACATGGTGAAATCTTGTCTCTACTAAAAATACAAAAATTAGCCAGCATGGTGATGGGTCCCTATAATCCTAGCTACTCGGGAGGCTGAGGCAGGAGAATCACTTGAACTCGGGAGGCAGAGGTTGTAGTGAGCCAAAATCACTCCACTGCACTCCAGCCTGGGCGACAGAGCAATATTCCATCTCAAAAAAAAAAAAAAAAAGCAAACAAACAAGCTTGTCATTGAAATTTCCATAGTTCAGATGGTTTTTCTTGTTTTAGTGCCCATCTGTCATGATACAGACTCCAACTTATTTCTGTCAAAACGTCTCTGAAAAGGTAATTTTAATCTGTGGATATTCCGGGCTGTGGAACGGGAAGAGAAGAAGGGAGGGAGGATGATACATCAAGACGGCCAAGGCACACAAATACTTTTCTGAATGTTTAGTTGAAGGGAATGATGAAAAAGACAAAACATGGAAAGTTCCATTTCACTCAGCTAATATGTT
>NW_016862550.1:0-1882 GCF_001698545.2 Rhinopithecus bieti | reverse complement strand
TCAGCCTCCCGGGTAAGCTGGGACTACAGGCGCCGCCACCTCGCCCGGCTAGTTTTTTGTAGTTTTAGTAGAGACGGGGTTTCACTTTGTTAGCCAGGATGGTCTCGATCTCCTGACCTCGTGATCCACCCGTCTCGGCCTCCCAAAGTGCTGGGATTACAGGCTTGAGACACTGCGCCCAGCCAATTTTTGTATTTTTAATAGACACAGGGTTTCACCATGTTGGCCAGGCTGGTCTCCAACTCCTAAGCTCAGGTGATCTGCGTGCCTCCGCCTCCCAAAGCGCTGGGATTACAGGCGTGAGCATGAGCACCAGCCCAGCCTATTTTCACTTTTATTTATTTATTTATTTATTTTTGAGACGGAGTCTCGCTCTATTGCCCAGGCTGGAGTGCAGTGGCTGGATCTCGGTTCACTGCAAGCTCCGCCTCCCGAGTTTACGCCATTCTCCTGCCTCAGCTTCCCAAGTACCTGGGACTACAGGCGCCCGCCACCTCGCCCGGCTAGGTTTTTTTTTTGTATTTTTTAGTAGAGACAAGGTTTCACTGTGTTAACCAGGATGGTTTCGATCTCCTGACCTCATGATCCGTCCATCTCAGCCTCCCAAAGTGCTGGGATTACAGGCTTGAGCCACCGCGCCTGGCCCACTTTTTTTTTAAAGACAGGGTCTTGCTCTGTCACCCAGGCTGGAGTGCGGTGGTGCCATCACATCTCACTACAGCTTCTACCTCCTTGGTTCAAGCAATCCTCCCTCCTCAGCCTCCAGAGTGACTGGGACCACAGGCGTCAGCCACCATACCTGGCTAACTTTTCTACTTTTGTAGAGGGGTTTTACCATGTTGTCCAGGCTGGTCTCAAACTCCTAGGCTGAAGCGATCTGCCGGAATCGGCCTCCCAAAGTGCTGGGACTACAAGTGTGAGCCACCACACTCGGCCTCACCCACTGAAACGACCAGATCTCTCTCTCTCAAGAACTCAGATTTCGCTTATCACCAAGGAGGTAGTCCAAGCCATTCATGAGGGATCTGCCCCCATGATCAAAACACCTCCCACCAAGCCCCACCTCCAACACTGGGGATTACAATTCAACCTGAGATTTGGGTGAGAACAAATATCCAAACTATATCAATTACCTCCCATGGAGGTCCATGCTGGGTCTCTATCTCAGACTTTCCAGAGAATTACCCTTCTGTGAGTCTCAGTGTCCTTATCAATAAGCTGGTTCAAAAATGGTAGCTCTCGCTGGGCGCAGTGGCTCACGCCTGTAATCCCAGCACTTTGGGAGGCTAAGGTGGGCAGATCACCTGAGGTCAGGAGTTCGAGACCAGCCTGACCAACATGGAGAAACCCTGTCTCTACTAAAAATACAAAATTAGCCAGGCGTGGTGGCGCAGACCTGTAATCCCAGCCTCTCAGGAAGGCTGAGGGAGGAGAATCGCTTGAACCCGGGAAGCACAGGTTGCAGTGAGCCGAGAGCGCACTATTGTGCTCTAGCCTGGGCGACAGCGTGACAAGACTCTGTATCAAAATATATATATATATATATATAAAATATACAAATTAGCCGGGCGTGGTGGTGCATGCCTGTAATCCCAGCTATTCAGGGGCCTGAGGCAGGAGAATCACTTGAACCCGGGAGGCGGAGGTTGCGATGAGCCAAGAAGCCAAGATCACTCCATTGCACTCCAGCCTAGGCAACAAGAGCAAAACTCTGTCTCAGAAAAAATTTTAATAAAATTAAAATAAAATAAGTAAATATTAAAGAAATATTATTTTCACAGGCTGCAAAGCTTCCAAACTGGATAATTGGTTGTATCTTGATCTTGATTCTCTAACCAGTTTCTCCTGTGGAACATTTAGGTTGTGTCCTTTTTCATTTTCT
>NW_016862549.1:0-1189 GCF_001698545.2 Rhinopithecus bieti | reverse complement strand
TCACACCTCACAAAACAGTTTCTCAGAAAGCTTCTTTCTTGATTTTATCAGAGTGCATTTCAGTTCTCAATGTGCACACTTATATCTCATTGCAGATTCTGTGATAACAGTGTTAGCAAACTTCTCAATGGAGGCAAAGGTGTAACTCTGTGAGATGAATTTATGCATCACAATGTAGTTTCTGAGAAGGCTTCTCTCCAGTTTTTATCTGAGGATATTTCACTTTTCACCATGGGATTAAACGATATCCAAGATATCACTTCTGAGATTCCACTGCAGGGTATTCTCACCATAGGCTTCCATGTTCTCCCAAATATCCCTTTACAGATTCCAAGAAAACAATGTTAGCAAACTATTTCATGAAAATAGAGGTGTAACAATCTGAGATGAATTCACGTATCACAAAGGACTTTCTCAGAAGTCTTCATTCTAATTTTTATCTGAGGATATTTCCTTTGTCACCATAGGCTTCAATGAGATCCAAAATATTCCTTCTCAGATACCCTAAAAACTGTGCTACCAAACTGGTCCATGAAATGAATTGTGTATCCCTGCAAGATGAATTATCACACTACAAATTGGTTTCTGAGAAAGCTTCTTTCTAATTTTTATATGAAGATATGTCTTTGTCAACATAAGCTTAAATGCACTCTGAAATATCAGATTGCATATTCTAAGAAAATAGTGTTAGCACACTGCTCAATGAAACGAAGAGTGTAACACTGTGAAATGAATTTACATATCATAAAAGAGTTTCTCAGAAAGCTTGTTTCTAGTTTCTAACTCAGAATATTTCTTTTTCACCATAGGTCTCAACGCGCTTCAAAATATACCTTTTCTGATTTCCCAAAAACAGTGTCAGAAAACTGCTTCATGAAAAGAACAGTCTAAATCAGTGAGATGAATTCATACATCACAAAGAAGTTTCTCAGATAACTTCTTTCTAGTTTTATCTGAGGATATTTCCTTTGTCACCACAGGCTTCAATGCACTCCCAAATATCCAATTGTACATTAAACGAAAACAGTGTTATCAAGCTACTCAATGAAAAGATCTATGTAATCCTCTGAGATGAAATGACACATCACAAAGTAGTTTCTCACAAAACTTCTTTCTAGTTTTTTATCTGAGCAAATTTCCTTTTCACTATAGGCCTCAATGTGCTCCCAAATATCCCATGGCAGATTCC
>NW_016862548.1:0-1281 GCF_001698545.2 Rhinopithecus bieti | reverse complement strand
TGGGATGGAGTTTTGCTCTTGTTGCCCAGGCTGTAGTTCAGTGGCACAATCTCAGCTCACCTCAACCTCCGCTTCCCGGGTTCAAACGATTCTCCTGCCTCAGCCTGCAGAGTAGCTGGGATTACAGGCATGCGCCACCGTGCCCAGCTAATTTTATATTTTTAGCAGAGACGGGATTTCTCTGTGTTGGTCAGGCTGGTCTTGAACTCCTGAACTCAGGTGATCTGACATCCTCGGCCTCCCAAAGTGCTGAGATTACAGACGTGAGCCACTGTGTCCGGCCTACAGAGAACTCTTAAAACTCAATAAGAAACTGAACAATCTGATTAAAAAATGGACAAAAGGAAATTGCTGTCACATCATGCCAGTTTTTCAGAGTGGTTGTGCTAAATTTCATTCTCACCACGTAGGTGTGAAAGTGGAAGGCATATCACAATATGTTTTCCTCAGTTCTCACAATCTTGCAAGACGTGGCTCATGGACATGGACGTGAACATGGAGATCGTAAAATGGAACTTCCAGATTATAAACAATGGAAGATAGAAGGGACACCAGTAAAAACCGTCCAGAAGAAGCTGACTGCAGGAGGGCTTTGGGATTTATTGGGCTGCAATGAAGCTTGGAGATACGTGGGTGGCTTCGCAGAAATGTTTCCTTTGTTGGTGCATTATTACAAAGATTGAAATGGGAGTTTGCTGCATTTGTGGTAGCTGTAGGAGCTGAATATTACCTGGAGTCCCAGAATAAAGATAAGAAGCATCACTGAAGATAATACCAGGAAGTGTCATAGTGGTTTCTTAACTCTCTAAGATTTCCTTGCTGTAGCCTACTCACCTGGTTTGTGCCTTAAAGAATATTAGTAAGATATAATAAAGTAAAATAAATACATATATGCCTCAAAAAATGAACAAAAGACACCTCATCAAGGAAGATATAGTGATGACAAATAAGCATATGAAAAGATGCTCTACCTCCTGTATCATTAGGGAAATGCAAAGTGAAACAACTATGAGATAACCACTATATACCTATTAGAATGGCCAAAATCCAGAATACTAACAGTACCAAGTGCTGATGAAGATGTGGAGCAACAAGAACTCTCATTCATTACTGATGGGAATGCAAAATGGTATGGCCACTTTGGAAGATGGTTTGGCAGTTCCTTATAAGACTAAACAAACTCTTACCGTATTATAATCCAGCAGTCCTGCTCCTTGATATTTACCCGAATGAGTTGTAAACTTATGTTCCTACAAACACGTGTACACAGATTTTTTTTTT
>NW_016862547.1:0-356 GCF_001698545.2 Rhinopithecus bieti | reverse complement strand
ATTTTTTATTTTTTTTTGAGACGGAGTCTCACTCTGTCACCCAGGCTGGAGTGCTGTGGCCGGATCTCAGCTCACTGCAAGCTCCGCCTCCCGGGTTTATGCCATTCTCCTGTCTCAGTCTCCCGGGTAGCTGGGACTACAGGCGCCGCCAAGTCGCCCGGCTAGTTTTTTGTATTTTTTAGTAGAGACGGGGTTTCACCGTGTTAGCCAGGATGGTCTCGATCTCCTGACCTCGTGATCCGCCCGTCTCGGCCTCCCAAAGTGCTGGGATTACAGGCTTGAGCCACGGTGCCCGGCCAAGATTTTTTTCTTTTTAAAAATGTCCCTTGAGGCCAGGTGCAGTGGCTCACGCCTTA
>NW_016862546.1:0-1211 GCF_001698545.2 Rhinopithecus bieti | reverse complement strand
AAACAAAAAAACAAAAAAAGAACATGGAGACTTAATGAATCATTTTTTTTCTTTTCAAAAGTCATTAATATTGAATCTTTACTTGGATATTTTGTTAATTTGGTTGTCAATATATTGTTTTGGTTTTTTTTTTTTTTTGTTTTTTGTTTTTGAGACGGAGTCTTGCTCTGTCGCCCAGGCTGGAGTGCAGTGGCCGGATCTCAGCTCACTGCAAGCTCCGCCTCCCGGGTTCCCGCCATTCTCCTGCCTCAGCCTCCCGAGCAGGTGGGACCACAGGCGCCCGCCACCTTGCCTGGCTAGTTTTTTTTTTAGTAGAGACGGAGTTTCACCGTGTTAGCCAGGATGGTCTCGATCTCCTGACCTCGTGATCTGCCCGTCTCGGCCTCCCAAAGTGCTGGGATTACAGAATATATTGTTTTTTTTAAGCAACACTTTTGAATGGTATTCTCATGTTCTGATTTGATATATTCGAAACAAAGCATCGATTTGTGATGGTATGAATCATTAAACCCGTTCTTACTTAAAAAAAAAAAAATCAAAAGAACACTTGCCTCAATCAACATTTGTAATAAAATCATATGTTGGCCTAAGTTATTAAAGCCATGTAGCATGGGGGCAAATTCCTAGTGAGTCAGTCCTCTTATAAAAATCTTGATAATTTTCTTATGATCTTAATCCCAACCAGGTTTGTAGAGCCTTTTCTATCCTTAAAACATATCCATGTTGAGATTCTATTTTCATTACCTAAACCTATTCATTTTGTTTTCCATTGGGCAGTGGAGAGGCAAGAGTTCTAGAGACAGTGAAAACGTTTCTGTCTTTCATTTCTTTACTCCATTATTATCCTATTATTGTTATTATTATTCTCTCATGTATTCTTAGAAAATTCTGAAAATTAATAGCTTACCCTGGTATATTTTGAAAAGCAGGGGTGAGCATGAGAGAGTCACTTGGTAAGGAGGAGAGAATAATCTGCTTTGGATTTTCTAATGTTTAAGGTATTAGGACCATTGAAGGGGAACTCAGTGTCTAGCCCTAGGTTCTAAATCAAACCAGGGAAGTTTTCATATCTTAAAATTTTAGGAAAGAGAAAAGTTTAGAAAATGGGCCAGTTAAGTAGGGAAAATACATAATTTTCATTCTATAGACACAGGAAACACTTTATAAAATAATGTCTAATAATTTTATTATTTATTTAGAATTTTATTGTA
>NW_016862545.1:0-1211 GCF_001698545.2 Rhinopithecus bieti | reverse complement strand
AGAGAGATGAGGTCTTGTTCTGTGGCCCAGGCTGGAGTGCAGTGATAATCATAGCTCCCTTTTGCCTCGAAATTCTGGGCTCAAGAAATCCCCCAGCCTCAGTCTCCCAAGTCACTGGGATTAGAGATGTGAGCCACAGTGTCTGGCTATGTGAACATATTCTTTCATACTATTCTCTATAAGAGTTTATGAACTTTGCCTTTCTTAACTTTTCATTTGGCTATTATGTAAGTCTTCTGTAAGTTTTTGAAGGCTCAGATCATTTCAGTCCTTTTCACCATCCCTGGTAAGTAAGAAACATATAGTAACACGATTAAATATTACTTGAAATAATGAATAAAAGAGCTGATTGTCGACCTGATCAAATTACATGAATTTTAGGCAAATCTACAGGATATGGTTATTCAAAATATGTCTCATTCTTGTACCAAAGAGAATACATTGAGCAAGAATTCCAAAACTCGGATTTGCTTGTCACACCACATAAATGAAAGAGGAAGAAATATGTACTCCTGAATTACTGATCACAAGATATTTCAAAGATTTTTGAAGGTTTTGAAACCCTTGCAAGTATGAACCTGGAAAAAAGTTAATTTGCCTTCCCACTGCAACTTGCCCTTACATCTGAATTTCCTCTCACTTATTGAAGCCATTTCATCCTGCTTTCATTGCCTGATTTTACTGTTTGACATTAGGCAATTAATGGAGTGGTTATGTATGGTCATTTCTATCTACAATAAATTCTGCTCATTATGAAACTCTAATACAAGAATTATCGACACTGACAAGTGCAAATATTTTGGCCTTCCTTTTGTCATCATTAAATTTGGCAATTACCTTTCTCCACAGACTGTACACACACAAAGAAAGGGAAAAAGTAAATACCAAGGATGTTTAGTGTAATTTATTTTCACTAATGAGTGAAAGATGAGATGAGAAGACAGACCTTGATAGATTCAATGATTTCCTGATGGCTTCCGAAGTAGGGAATGAAAGAAATTGGATCTTTTCATAGTAAGTAATTATTTTAATATAAAATATTTCACACACATACAAGAATAAGCATAAAAATGATCCCTTGTTAAATTTCTGTTAAATACTTGAAATCAATTTGAGGAAATTTTCTTGTTTTCCTGGTTTACAAAAATTACAAGAATCACAAATATTCAATATTGAATTTTGAATCATAAATATAATATTGAGTTTTATTG
>NW_016862544.1:0-256 GCF_001698545.2 Rhinopithecus bieti | reverse complement strand
CATGCCCCATCCCCATCCCAAACACACACACCCCTTCCCCATCCCAAACACACACATCCCTTCCCCAATTCCACACACACCCCTTCCCCATCCCAAACACACACACCCCTTCCCCCATCACAAACACACACACCCTTTCCCCCATCCCAAACACACACACACCCTCCCCGTCCCAAGCACACACACCCCTTCCCCAATGCCAAACACGCACACCCCTTCCCCATCCCAAACACACACACCCCTTCCCCATCCTGAA
>NW_016862543.1:0-1210 GCF_001698545.2 Rhinopithecus bieti | reverse complement strand
AGACAAAACCCTTCAGACACTGGGTTAAAGAAGGAAGAGGCTTTATTCGGCTGGGAGTGTCAGCAGACTTGCGTCTCAAGAACTGAGCTCTCTGAAGAAAGAGTTCCTGGCCCTTTTAAGGGCTTACAATTCTAAGGGGTTCCACATGAAAGGGTCGTGATAGATTGAGGTCTATAGATAGCACATGTGGTTAGAATGGCCGTGTTAATCTTTAACCTCAGGCCTCTCTCCTCAAAGTAATGAAATAGATATCATCAGATAGCTATAATACTAACTCATTATAATAATAGGAAGTAAGAAGTTGGAGTGGTAAATCATGATTTTCAACTTCACAAATTCAAATTTTTTCTGGTTATTTCTAGTTAAATCACCAGATATCTGTAGTACAAACTCATTATTTCACACAAAAAAGAATTTGAATTTGTGAATACTGTGCTTTCAAACATCACTGCACTCCAACCTAAGCAACACAGTGAGACTATCTCTCGAAAATAAAGGAAGAAGAGAAAAAAAAGGAAAGAAAGGAAGGAAACAAAGAAAAGAAAAGAAAAGAAGGAAGAAAGAAAAAAGGAGGAAAGAAAAAAGAGAAGAAAGAAAAGAAAGAAAAGAAAGAAAGAAAGTTACAAGGGATGTGACAGACCTCTTCAAGGAGAACTACAAACCACTGCTCAAGGAAATAAGAGAGGACACAAACAAATGGAAAATATTCCATGCTCATGGATAGGAAGAATCGATATTGTGAAAATGGCCAAACTGCCCAAAGTAATTTATAGATTCAGTGCTATACCCATCAAACTACCAGTGACTTTGTTCGCAGAATTAGAAAAAACTACCTTAAACTTCATATGGAACCAAAAAAAGAGCCCATATAGCAAAGACAATCCTAAGCAAAAAGAACAAAGCTAGAGGGATCACGCTACCTGACTTCAAACTATACTATAAGGCTACAGTAGCTACAATAAACAAAACAGCATGGTACTGGTACCAAAACAGATATATAGACTAATGGAACTGAACAGAGGCCTCAGAACTAACACCGCACATCTATAACCATCCAACCTTCGACAAACTTGACAAAAACAAGCAATGGGGAAAGTATTCCCTATTTAATAAATGGTGGTGGTAAAACTGGCTAGCCATATGCAGAAAACAGAAACTGGACCCCTTCCTTACACCTTATACAAAAATTAACTCAAGATGAAGTAAAGAC
>NW_016862542.1:0-1496 GCF_001698545.2 Rhinopithecus bieti | reverse complement strand
AAACTATGAGGTCACCCACCATTGTTTTGAGAGCTAGGAGAGCAGGATATACTGTTCTTCCTGGTTAGCAAACATTCATTAACCACCTACTATGTGCTCTCATGGGTACAAAGTTTACACATGTGCTCAAAATCCAGCTGGGGGTGGGCTAAAGTATGTCTCCTCAGTCACTGTGAAGTCAGCTCCCTGCCCCCACAGCCTGGGAGGTACTCCATCAGCCACAGAAAGGAGAGTGTTTCCTTCTGGAATGTTCTCATTTTTCCTTCTCATGGAGAAGGCGAGGCCAGGCTGGAGAGAGAGAGTCTGGCAGGATTGGTGGGTGGTGAGCAGGTCTTGATGAGTGCTCAGACAGTGCAGTGGGATGCAGGCCAGAAGCCTTGGAGGGGCGTGCAAAGTGTATTCAGAGGGACCAGTCTTGTCTGATCAAAGACTTCTCTCTGATAGCCCCAAATTACAACCATGCCCTGGCTTGATTTCTGCAATATTTAGCAGTTTTTATCCTTCAGAATAGTAAAGGTCATTTGCTCATTAGAACCACTCAACAAACTTCAGGGTAGGTAGAGCTGGAATTGGGATCATTCCTGTTTCCCAAACCAGGAGACCGAGCTTTGCTTGGTGGTGGGAGAGACAGAATGAGGATGTGGGTCTCCCGACTCCTGGGCTGTTTTCCCGCCCACACGGCTACCCACCTATCCTCTCACTACACGTGGGAGAGAGAGAGGCTCACGGTGCTCAAATCTAAGCCCTCCACTGGGGCCTATGAGTTCTCTCTGAGCATCTGACATCCCTCTAATCCTGCCAACACCCCCATAAAGAACATTCTTCTCCCTCCCTCCTGCCGCCAATGCCATCTCCCTTCTCTGGAGCTAATGAGGCAGCAGGCCCCACGTAGGGTCCCAGTGACAGCTGCTTGAGGCATGTTTACTGAAGCCAACCGCTGGACCTGACAAGACATGTTAATTAGGAGATGATGTACCATGGTAGGACACATTGGCCACATGGCAGCTGGACTGGCAGCGTCAGTCACCATGGAGCCGGGGAGGCTGCTATGACATTCTTAATTAAGGAGAAGCTTGTTCCCATCACCAGGTGACAACCCTAGACTTGGTGAAGACGACGTCACTGGTTGTCCCAGCAAGGACCACCCAAAAGCCGGCCTGAGCAGTAAGATTTACCTAAAGGGCTGCCTGTAGGAACACAGACCAGGTCACTATGCTTCAACATGACTTTCAAGGCCCTTGGCAACCTGCTCCAGCCTCTGTCTCCTTCCTCATCTCCCCCAGGAATCCCCAGTGTCCTATAGCCACCTCTCCCAAATAGGTCCCTTTCACACTCTGTGCCCTGGCTCTTTCAGTTCCTCAGCCTGAAATTCTCTCACCTCTACCTCCTTATGCTTATATTGAAATACCACTAAAAATGAAAGATTCCACTCCAATACTGCCTTTATAGAGCTCTGCCTCATTCCTTCACACACACACACACACACACACACACAC
>NW_016862541.1:0-1021 GCF_001698545.2 Rhinopithecus bieti | reverse complement strand
ATCTATGTATAGCAGCATATTATACTGCTAACTTGCTAAAGTTAATAAAATTAAAATCATATCTTTGCAGTTTCTATTTGTCTTTTAAATTTGTCTTCAAATGTTTTTTTCATTTTCTACTGTGTACTCAAACTTTTTCATGTTATCTTTCAAGATATATTTATATTAATATTTAGCTCTCAAGCTCTCATGGCTGAGTCAACCAAATGGGAGAGATGGTGACCTGCCCCTACCCCTCCCCTAGTGGACTGTCTCGTCTCAGGCTGGCTCTTCCACTCTCTTGCTGGTGGCTGGCAGGAATTTCAAGCCGGCAGGCCTTATCTTGTGAGATGCCATGGAAGTGGGGCCTGCAGGATGATGCTGTCTGGCGCCCTGGATTCAACCCCCATCTTAGGGGTATGTACAGATCTCCTGCCTTGCCTGAGTTGCAGACATATTTGTTCGGGATCCTGGGGGCTGGAGTATGTAAAATTCCTGGGTCTCTCTGTGTGCCTGAGTAGTTGCTCTGCCAAGACCCCACACGGCTCTATGTGTCAGACCAAAGGCCTTGGTGGCGTGGGCTCACGAGGGGATCTCCTGATCCACAGGTTACAAAGATCTCTAGAAGAAGCCTAGTTTCCTGGGGTCACATAATCGCTCACTGCATCTCTTGGCAGAGGGTGGGGGTTCCCTGGGTCCTGTGTCACTCCTAGGTGGGCCATCGTCCCACCCTGCATTTCTTTGTTCTCTTTAGGTCAAGTTGTTTCCCTTATCAATCCTAATGTGAGTGCTGGATGTACTTGCTCCTTTCATTCCTCTTCATGACTGCTGTGGACCACAGCTGCTTCTAATGGGCCATCTTGTGCTTACCTCCCCAATCATTCTCTTAATCTTTTTCTACCTCTCAATAGCTAGCTCATTTGGTATAGGAAAGAACATGCTGTATGAAATTTTTTTTTTTTTTTTTTTTGCCAATTTCAAAGAACTCTAAGAGGAAAAGAAGGAGGGCCAATACAGAACAAGAAGATGGAAATCATGAATG
>NW_016862540.1:0-622 GCF_001698545.2 Rhinopithecus bieti | reverse complement strand
CTTCCCTCAAGTCACAGATGAAGAACTATTCCTCATTTCCTCTTAAAATCTACTTAAAATCTACTTTAAAAGAAGTAGATTAGATGGGCTTATGGGAAGATGGCAGAATAAGAAGCATGTGGAAGCTGTCTCCTTACATATACAACAACTGCAGTAGCAAAAGCTGCATGATGTAACTATTTTGAAACTCTGGAGTCTATTGGAAAGTTTGCAACTTCCAGGGGAAAGCTTGGATGGTAAATTGTGGTTAATTTTGGTCAATTTCAGTTCTTAGCTCAGTAATAGCTACCCATTCCCCACTCCCAGCCCTAAAGAAGCAACCCTGCACGTGTTCTAACAGCAATTTGTAGGAGCCAGTGTGGGCAAAAAGGACACTTTGTTCCAAATATTGCAAATCTATCCCCTGATCACTGCTCGCTGCTTTTGATCACAGATGTGAAAACAAGAAGCAAGAGACCATTGTTGTTGAACCTCCCCCATTGTTTCAACCCTCTCCTCCTCCAGTTGAAGTGACATCCAGAAGATTCAAAGTCCTGGCATCTTTTTTTCCTCCTCTGTTTCTCTATTTTCCCCTTTCATGAGCCAGACATAAAGACAAGGACATTCAAAAGCAATTCCACAT
>NW_016862539.1:0-256 GCF_001698545.2 Rhinopithecus bieti | reverse complement strand
ATCTCATGGAGTTACACCTTTCTTTTCATGGAGCATCTTGCTAACATTGTTTTCATGGAATCTGCAAAGGGATGTTTGGGAGTGTATTGAGGCCTATAGTTAAAAGGGAAATATCTTCAGATAAAAACTAGGAAGAAGTTTTCTGAGAAACTTCTCTGTGATGTGTGATTTATTCTAACAGAGTTACACTGTTCTTTTCATTGAGCAGTTTGCTAACACTGTTTTCTTGGAATCTGCAATGGGATATTTTGGAGCA
>NW_016862538.1:0-231 GCF_001698545.2 Rhinopithecus bieti | reverse complement strand
TGGTAGCACATGCCTGTAATCCCAGCTGCTCAGGAGGCTGAGGCAGGAGAATTGCTTGAACTCAGGAAGCAGAGGTTGCAGTGAGCCAAGATTGAGCCATTGCACTCCAGCCTGGGCAACAAGAACGAAACTCCGTCTCAAGAAAAATAAAAAATTAATTAATTTTTTTTTAAATGAGGAAAAGGAGTTGGGAAAGGGAGTATCAAGAGATGAGGCTCTTGGATCTACCCA
>NW_016862537.1:0-1191 GCF_001698545.2 Rhinopithecus bieti | reverse complement strand
GTGACATATAGTAGCTCTGTTTAGGATTATTCCATTGATCCCAGGGGCCAATTGCCCAGCGCTCAGCCAAAACCCAAGGTGGAAGACAGCCACTTCCCTGATGAGCTGGCCTCTCTGCAGACTGCTCCGTTCCCTGTGCTGCCCTCCCTCAGATACAGAGAGAGCACAAGGCTCCCTCTCTCCTCGTCCTCAGTGTAGTGTGCCCATGTTCTTGCTACCATCACAGCTGAATGCAATGAAAGGCAACCCTCTGAGAGGAGCAGGGGCAGGGATGCTAAAGTGGAGGCCCCCTCCCATTGCTGATAGATCCTCATCCGGCCTGCACTCCACCCACCTGCACAGTTCTCTGCTCCCACACATCCCAGCCCCATCACAGAAGACTCAACACAGAAAAAAACAGTGTCCACCCTAGATTCTTTTCTTAAAAACAGGCAGGAATCTGGGGTGTAGGTTAAGCAATTTTTAGGGCTACCCTCTTTGGGTACCCTCCCTTTGTATGGGAGCTCTGTCTTCACTCTATTAAATCTTGCAACTGCACTCTCTTTTGGTCCGTGTTTGTTACGGCTCAAGTTGAGCTTTTGCTTGCCGTCCACCACTGCTGTTTGCCGCTGTTGCAGACCCGCCGCTCACTTCCATCCCTCTGGATCTGGCAGGATGTCTGCTGTGCTCCTGATCCAGCGAGGCACCCACTGCCACTCCCCATCAGGCTAAAGGCTTGCCATTGTTCCTGCACAGCTAAGTGCCCGGGTTCATCCTAATGGAGCTGAACACTAGTCACTGGGTTCCACGGTTCTCTTCCGTGACCCACGGCTTCAAATAGAGCTATAACACTCACTGCATAGCCCAAGATTCCATTCCTTGGAATCCGTGAGGCCGAGAACACAAGGCTTGCCGCCATTTTGGAAGCAGCCCGCCACCATCTTGGGAGCTCTGGGAGCAAGGACCGCCCTGTAACATTTGGCAACAACGAAGGGATCTCCAAAGCGATGGGAAACATTCCCCCCAAGGCAAAAACGCCCCTAAGATGTATTCTGGAGAATTGGGACCAATTTGACCCTCAGACGCTAAGAAAGAAATGACTTATATTCTTCTGCAGTACC
Organism: Rhinopithecus bieti; assembly: GCF_001698545.2. NCBI lineage: Eukaryota > Metazoa > Chordata > Mammalia > Primates > Cercopithecidae > Rhinopithecus > Rhinopithecus bieti. The sequence continues at coordinate 91 of NW_016862537.1, read as the reverse complement.
ACCTGGCCACAATATCCTCTTCAAGGGGGAGAAACCTGGCCTTTTGAAGGAAGTATAAATTATAACACCATCGGCCGGGCGCGGTGGCTCA
>NW_016862536.1:0-1280 GCF_001698545.2 Rhinopithecus bieti | reverse complement strand
GCAGCTATGGTGAAAAGGAAATATCCTCAGACAAAAACTAGAAAGAAGATTTCTGTATAACTGCTTTGTGTTAGATATATTTATTCATCTCGCATAGTTAAAACTTTTCTTGATTATGCAGTTTGGAGACTCCATCATGCACGGATCCGCAAAAGGACATTCGGGAACACATTCAGGCCTACGATGAAAGAGGAGATATCTTCAGATAAAAACTGGATAGAAGCTTTGTGAGAAACTACTTTGTGATGTATGCATACCACTCAAGAGTTATACCTCTTTTCTCAAAAGGCAGCATTTGAACACTGTTCCTGTGAAACTGAAAAGTGATATTTCGGAGCGCATTGAGGACTATGGTGAATAGTGAAATGTATTGAAATAAAATTGAGGAAGAAGCATTCCAAGAATCTGCTCTCTGGTATGTGCATTCACTTCACAGAGTTAATGCTTACTCTATGTTGCCCAGTTGGAAACTCTGTCTTTGAAGGGTTTGTGAAGGGATATTTAGTGACGCCAAGAGGCTTGTGGTGAGCAAGGAAATGTCTTCCGATGGAACGTGCAGAGAAAATTTCTGAGCAACTGCTTTGTGATGTGTGTATTCGTCTCATAGAGTTAAAGAACTCTTTGGATTGAGCAGCTTCAAATCACTGTTTTTGTGGAATCTGAGGAAGGACATTTGGGAATGATCCTTAGAATATGGAGAAAGAAATATCCTCAGGTAAAATCCAGAAGGAAGCTTTCTGTGAAACTGCTCTGTGTCGTCTTAATTTCTCTCACTCAGATAAGCCTCTCTTTTCATTGAGCAGTTTTCTAGCCCTGTGTATGTTTAGCGTGTGATGGGATATTCGGGAACACTGTGAGACTAACGGTGAAAAAGGAAATATGTTCACACTGAAACTGGAGAGAAGCTTTCTGAGGAACTGCCTTGAGCGCATTGAGGACTATGGCGAATAGTAAAATATACTGAAATAAAATAGAGGAAGAAGCATTCCAAGAATCTGCTCTCTGATATGTGCATTCATTGCACAGAGTTAATGTTTACTCTACGTTGCCCAGATTCAAAATTCTGTCTTTGAAGAATCTGTGAAGGGATAGTTTTTGACGCCCAGAGGCTTGTGGTTAGCAAGAAAGTGTCTTCCGATTCAACTAGCAGAGAAACTTTCTGAGCAACTCCTTAGCGATGTGTGTATTCGTCTCCTAGAGTTAAACCATTCCTTTCACTGAACATCTTGAAATAACTGTTTTTGTGGAATCTGAGGAAGTACATTTGGGAATGATCCTTC
>NW_016862535.1:0-354 GCF_001698545.2 Rhinopithecus bieti | reverse complement strand
AGGAATATGTGGGAATTTCAAGTCATTTTATTTTATTTTTTAAATTTTTTATTATTTTTTCTTTTCTTTTTTTTTTTGAGAAGGAGTTTTGTTCTTGTTGCCCAGGCTGCAGTACAGTGGTGATCCCAGCTCACTACAACCTCTGCCTCCCAGGTTCAAGTGATTCTCCTGTCTCAGCCTCCTGAATAGCTGGGATTACAGGCACCCACCACCATGTCCAGCTAATTTTTGAATTTTTAGTAGAGACAGTGTTTCACCAAGTTGGCCAGACTGGTCTTGAACTCCTGACCTCAGGCGATCCACCCCACTCAGCCTCCCAAAGTGCTGGGATTACAGGTGTGAGCCACCGTGCCC
>NW_016862534.1:0-234 GCF_001698545.2 Rhinopithecus bieti | reverse complement strand
ACACACACACCAGGAAAAAAAAAAAAAAAACTGAAGACAAAAAATTGAATAATATGTTGAAGTTTGGGGTGGAGAGGCTGGGCGCGGTGGCTCACACCCGTAATCTCAGCACTTTGGGAGGCTGAGGTGGATGGATCACCAAGTCAGGAGATTGAGCCCGTCCTGGCTAACACGGTGAAAACCCATCTCTACTAAAAATACAAAAAAAAAAAAAAAATAGCCGGGTGTGGTGGC
>NW_016862533.1:0-912 GCF_001698545.2 Rhinopithecus bieti | reverse complement strand
TTGTTTATGCTTCTCTGAATAAGCTTAGTTTTCCTGATTTGCTTTATTATGTTCCTTGTGGACAAGTTGTTGATAGATGACATTCTTGATTTGATGATATATCTCATATTTATTGTGATAAATGTGATATAACATATTTTCCCTTTTATTTATGTTTTCTATGTACATCTTAATTCAGTAAAGATAAATATCACATTTTTCTTATGTTTTCATTTACAATTCTGTCAATTAGCACTGCTCAGAAATGCACTAAATAGTCTCCAAGTGGCTTGGAAGAGTTAATGTCTCCCCAAATGCCTAATTTGCTACTCAGCATTGACAGAGACACAGAAGCAAACATACCAATAGCGTTTAGTAGCACTGAAATAAAGTGAAAAAGAGTCTAAGCATTTTCTTTTGTCTCTTTAGGGCATTATTTCTGTCTACTGTTCACCTGCTCTAATTATCCTGGCAGTTCACTTAAATTACATTATTTCTGCTACTAACAAGATGAGCCAGATTTTCCCCAGCACCAAAGACATAGTATCATCAACAGAAAAGTCTTGATGATACCCTAGTGACTTCATAGTGTTAATTCACCTCACTGGATGCTTATCTGAGTTCCAAGGAATGACATACCCCAGGGAGAATTTGGCTCAATGAGATATGGCTTTGTCACACGCAATCAACAGTACTGTTCAATTTGTTTTTTCTTATATTTACATTAGGTAAGTGTTGACAATGAGACTTAGATTTTGAAGCAAACATAACACCATGCCTGCTGCTCATGTTGGGCTGTTTTCAGGTCAATTAGTGCCTCCCAAATTCTTAAAGCAGGTGCTAATCTGGTCCTTAAACTGAGACATTGGCATATTTTCTCTGTAAAGAGAACTTGGAAGTACTTTGTATAAGAGTTTAAGAGGATAGATTAAT
>NW_016862532.1:0-356 GCF_001698545.2 Rhinopithecus bieti | reverse complement strand
AAAAGAAAGAAAGAAAAGCAAACTATAGATATATTTTGCCTGGTTTTGAACTTTTATCTAAATTGAATCATGCAGTGTGTGTATCTGGCTTCATTTGCTCTTCATTTATGTTTATGAGATTCACCTACATTGAATTTTGCTATCATTTCTATGTAGCATTTCTTTTTAAAAAATAATGCAACATATTTACACATTCTCCTGTTCAGGGGCATTTGGGTATTTCTGATTTTAAACTGCTACATACAGTACTACTGTGAACATTATGGCTCTCTCTCTCTGTCTCTCCACTCCTCACCCTACCTCTCTCTCTCTTCCTCTCTCCAATCCTCCCTCCTTCATGCATTTGACGAACATAC
>NW_016862531.1:0-912 GCF_001698545.2 Rhinopithecus bieti | reverse complement strand
GCTGTATTAATCTAACAAACTGTTGCCTAACATTAGGGCCTGAAGATTTACTACTGTGTTTTCTTTTATGAGTTTATTTTTTAGCAACAGCTTTATTGAGATATATTATATACATTATAAAATTAATCCTTTAAAATGTACATTTCAAGAGATTTTAATACAGGTGACCCTTGAATAGCATGTGAATGGTGTGTCAGCCCACTCATGTGGATTTCTAAAAAATAAATTTATTGGCAAATTATTTGGATATTTTCAACAATTTGAAATAACTCATAGATGAACCACAGAGCCTAGAAATATTGAAAAATTAAGAAAAAAAGGATATATCCTGAATGCATAAAATATGTGTGATACTAGTCTATTATTTACTACCATAAAATATACACAACTATTATAAAAAGTTAAAATTTATCAAATTGTATGCACACATAAAGCATACATGACACCATTTGCAGTCGAGAGAAATGTAAACAAATGTAAAGATGAAGTATTAAATCACAACCGCATGAAATTAACTGTAATACATACTCTACTGCTATAAAAATTTTGTATCCACCTCCTGTTGCCATTGTGGTGAGCTCAGGTGTTGTGAGTGTCCATTTAAAATGCTGTGTGCCACTTATCATCTCCACATCAACAATTACTCCAATAAATTGCATATTGCAGTAAAAAGTGATCTCTTGTGGTTCTTGCATATTTTTATTGTATTTAGTGCAATACTGCAAACATTGGATAACACCAGGGGGGCCATATGAAGTGCCACTAGCAACGCTGGAAGTACTCCCAAGAAACAGAAATGTTATGACATTACAAGAAAATGTTGAATTTCTTGATATGTCTTGTAGATTGAGGTCTGCAGCTGTGGTTGCCTGCTATTTCAAGATAAATGGATTCAGCATAAGGAGCATTGTA
>NW_016862530.1:0-827 GCF_001698545.2 Rhinopithecus bieti | reverse complement strand
CCAGCGGCTTTGTTTACCTACTTAAGTCTCAGCAGTGGTGGGCACCCCTCCCCGAGCCTCGCTGCTGTCTTGCTGTTAGATTGCAGACTGCTGTGCTAGGAATGAGGGAGGCTCTGTGGGCCTAGGACCCTCCCGGCCAGGTGTGTGATATAATCTCCTGGTGTGCCCGTTTGCCAAGACCCTTGGTAAAGTGCAATATTGGGGTGGGAGTTACCCTATTTTCCAGGTGTTGTGTGTCTCAGTTCCCCTGGCTAGGAAAAGGGATTCCCTTCCCCCTTGGGCTTCCCAGGTGAGGCGGTGTCTCACTGTGCTTCAGCTCTTGCTGGTCGGGCTGCAGCAGCTGACCAGCACCGATTGTCCGGCACTCCCTAGTGAGATGTACCCAGTACCTCAGTTGAAAATGCAGAAATCGCCTGTCTTCTGTGTCGCTCGCGCTGGGAGCTGGAGACTGGAGCTGTTCCTATTCCTGACTTTCTAATTTTTTAGTTTCTATTCAATAACAGAAAATCTATATTGTGCCAAACCAGTCTGAAAATTAGTAGTTAATTATACGCTGGACACAGAAAAGTTTTCTGTAACCTGTTAAATGCAACACTCCATTCATTGCTTAATTCTCCCCAAATAGCATAAGGTAATTAAGGCTTTTGTAAACTTTTTTCTTTTTTTTAGAACAGCCCACAGTGACAGAGGAGAATGATTATATTGTTAATTAAAGCTGGTTCATCACTCATGTGGTAAAGCTGACTAACATGGAAACTTAACTATTTTATCACAAAGATAAATGTTTATCATTTAAATATGTATGTATTCATTTTTATACTTCTTGA
>NW_016862529.1:0-703 GCF_001698545.2 Rhinopithecus bieti | reverse complement strand
TTTTTAAATTTTCATTTTAGTTTTATGATAGGTTTGTAAAGTTTTTATTTATTTATTTATTTATTTATTTATTTATTTATTTATTTATTTGAGATGGAGTTTTGCTTTTGTTGCCCAAGCTGGTGTGCAATGGCGTGATCTCGACTCGCTGCAACATCTGTCTCCTGGGTTCAAGTGATTCTCCTGCCTCAGCCTCCTGAGTAGTTGGGATTACAGGCATGTGCCAACATGCCCAGCTAATTTTTTGTATTTTTAGTAGAAACGGGGTTTTACCATGTTAGCCAGACTGGTCTTGAACTCCTGACCTCAGGTGATCCACCTGCCTTGGCCTCCCAAAGTGCTGGGATTACAGGCGTGTGAGGCACCGTGCCCAGCCAAGTTTTATATTTTGTATAGTTAAGCATCTTGATTATGTATTGATTACATAATTAGTCTTTTCCTTGGAGTTTCTTACATTGATTTTATGTTCAGCAGGTTCCTCCTCATCCTGACATCAGAGTCACCTCTATTTTACCTTTTAAATTCACTCCTGGGTATTTTATTATTTCAGCTCTAGTGTACCACATGATAGAGTATGACTATTTTTTTCTAAAATGTAATAATGTACTAATTATAATCTGAAAGTTGCCCTTAATATATTTGCAAAATCTTTAAAATACCAGGCATTTTGGAGGGATGGAAATTTGGAGAAACTGAGTCATGT
>NW_016862528.1:0-1496 GCF_001698545.2 Rhinopithecus bieti | reverse complement strand
TCTCGGCCTCCCAAAGTGCTGGGATTACAGGCTTGAGCCACCACACCCGGCCGAGAAGGCACCTCTTTATGGCAGCAAAGGTGACAGGAAGGTGGGCTGGGGTTTTCCAGCAGCTGAGAGCTGCCCTGGGGAAGAGCAGGGCAGGAGCGAGGGGGGTCCTTGGTCTTGGCATGGGGCAGGGACCCCCTATGTGGGAGCAATGGGCACATCCCAGTCCCCTCTGTCCTCTGCCTTGTCAAGCAGGAAGCCTTCTTGGTGCCGTGGGTCCCTAACGCTTTTCTGGGATGGGAGCCACAGGCTGGGATGGGCGAGCCTCTGTGGGAAGTTCCTGGTTTATTTCTGTGGTCGCTGTGCAGGTCGAGAGCGACGCTGCTTTGCCTGTTGTGGCCACCATGGTGGGTTCCTTTAGAAAGAGATTTATTTAAGGACGTTAAAGAAACTGAGCGGCAGCTGCCTCTGAGAACCTGACGTCGGGAGGTCTTGTCTTCCTGGGGTTGCACCTGTTCAAACAGAGACAGAGAAGAAACAGGAAGAACTGATCGTGCACAATAGATTACCCCAAGTTAAAGGTACGAGGATCTAGAGGAGCGTTCTGTGAGCCCCTCACGGCGTGTTCAGCTCCGTCCCGCATCACCGAGCCAGGCCAGGAACCGAAATCGGGATGTGGGCCGACGCTTCACCTGGACAGTTGTCCCCTTGGCGTAGAAGACACCAGGGCACCCTCCACTTCGGCCAGACGCCGTGGCCAGCTTGGAGCCCCAGCAGCTCCACTCACAAGGTGCTTGGGAAAATAAACTTAAGCATCTCCATTCATAACTCAGCATCGTGATTACGCGTCTGTGGGAGAAGCCTTATTCCTGCAACGGCTGTGTGTGTGTGATGGGCCGGAGCCGGGAGGAGTCAGGAGCTCAGACTCAAGTGAAGCTCAGAGTGAACAAGGAGGGTCACAGCCGCACCGACCGCCCCACCCCCAGGCGGTCATAATCCAGAGCGTGGGCCCAGGGCTGCCCCTGCCCGTCGGTCCCCAGAGAAAATGCCCGGTGTGTGCGGCACTTCACCACCAGGGGGAGCCCGAGGCCGCGTCCAACGGGGGTGTGCGGGAGGGCGGGGGGAGGGTGTGAGCCAGCGTGTCTGTGTCCATGCGTGTGAGGGTGTGTGCAGGCGTGTCTTACTGTATACGTGCAGGTGTGAGGGTGTCTGTGAGGGTGTCACATGCACAGACACTGCATGTGACGGTGTGGCTAGGCGTGTGAGGGCGTGTGCAAGGGTGTATATGCATGAATGTGAGGGTGTATTTGTGTCTTACTGTATATGTGTGAGGGGGTGAGCCAGCGTGTCTGTGTGTCCACGCGTGTGAAGGTGTGTGCAGGCATGTCTTACTGTATCTCTGTGAGTGTGAGGGTGTCTCTGTGAGCATGTGTCCACACGTATGTCCATACGTGTGAGGGTGTGTGCAGGCATTGCCTCCTGCACTAGTGTGGGTGAGAGTGTGTCTG
>NW_016862527.1:0-2522 GCF_001698545.2 Rhinopithecus bieti | reverse complement strand
TTTTTTTTTATTTTATTATATTTTTGAGACACAGTCTCACTCTGTCACCCAGGCTGGAGTGCAGTAGCGCAATCTTGGTTCACTGCAACCTCCGCTTCCCAGGCTCAAGCAATCCTTCTACCTCAGCCTCCCCAGTAGCTGGGACCACAGGCGTGCATGGCTAATTTTTTGTATTTTTGGTACAGACGGGGTTTCACCGTGTTGCCCTGATTGGACTTGAACTCCTGGGCTCAAGTGATCTGCCTCCCTGGGCCTCCCCGGGCGCTGGGACTACAGATGTACACCACTATTCCGGCCCACCAGTGATGTTTGAAAGTGGTATTTCTCACATTTCTGACAACACTGTATTTTATCTTTTTTTTTTAACAATTTGATAAATTTTTTTTATAATGATATCTCATAGTATGATTTTATATTTTTCTTGGTTTCATCAGGCTATGTCAGCTTCATGACATTAAATTTTTTTTTTTTTTTTTTTTTTTTTGAGAGGGTCTCTGTCACTCAGGCTGGAGTGCAGTGGTACAATCATAGCTCACTGCAGCCTCAATCTCCCAGGTTTAAGCAATCTTCCCACCTTAGCCTCTCGAGTAGCTGGGACTACAGGCATGTACCACCATGCCCAGCTAATTATTTTATTTTTTGTAGAGACAGGGTTTCACTTTGTTGCCCAGGCTGGTCTCGAACCCCTGGGCTCATGTGATCTTCCCACTTTGGCCTCCCAAAGTACTGGGATTACAGGCATGAGCCACTGCGCCTGGCTGCCATTAAGTATTTGAATCGTAATGAACTCATCTGGTTCTATGCATACCAATTATCAACCAGTTGATAATTGGATTTCCCCAGATACTTTGGGTATAGCCAGATCAATACAAATGTCTGGTATCCTTGGAATTAATAGTTCTCACTGTAAATTCCTTTGTTATTGTGATTTTGATATACTCTTGTGAGATTTACATTAGTTAATATCCCTCCATTTAATTAAATTTGGAGCACTCATATTTCTGAGCCTCCAAGTTCAAGTTGCTGAAATTGTCATAAATTCATGAAGGTAAATGTCATTATGGTAATTTAAAACAAATTATTTGACACTTTTCCCATCAGGAGGTAGGGTGTATTATGTGTATTGTGTCCCCTTCTCTTGAATCTAAAATGGGCCTATTACTGCTTTGACCAATAGAGTACCATAAAAGTAATGCTATTGAGACTAGGTCATAAAAGGCTATGCATCTTCTTATTCACTAGAACACTCACTCTTATTTTGTTTTGTTTGTTTGTTTGTTTTTTGTTTTTGTTTTTTTTGAGACGGAGTCTTGCCCTGCCGCCCAGGCTGGAGTGCAGTGGCCGGATCTCAGCTCACTGCAAGCTCCGCCTCCCGGGTTTACGCCATTCTCCTGCCTCAGCCTCCCGAGTAGCTGGGACTACAGGTGCCCGCCACCTCGCCCAGCTAGTTTTTTGTATTTTTTAGTAGAGACGGGGTTTCACATTGTTAGCCAGGATGGTCTCGATCTCCTGACCTCGTGATCCGCCCGTCTTGGCCTCCCAAAGTGCTGGGATTACAGGCTTGAGCCACCGCGCCCGGCCTACACTCACTCTTAAAGCTCTAAGCTACTATATAAGAAGTCTGACTACCCTAGGCTGTGCACGGTGGTTCACGCTTGTAATCCCAACACTTTGGGAGGTTGAGGCGGGCAGATCACGAGGTCAGGAGTTTGAGACCAGCCTGGCCAACATGGTGAAACCTCGTCTTTACTAAAATACAAAATTAGCTGAGCTTGGTGGCAGGCGCCTGTAATCCCAGCACTTTGGGAGGTTGAGGTGGGCAGATCACGAGGTCAGGAGTTCGAGACCAGCCTGGCCAACATGGTGAACCCTCGTCTTTACTAAAATACAAGAATTAGCCAGGCTTGGTGGCGGGCACCTGTAGTCCCAGCTACTCAGGAGGCTGAGGCAGGAGAATCGCTTGAACCCAGGAGGTGGATGTTGTAGTGAGCTAAGATCGCACCACTGCACTCTAGCCTGGATGACAGGGCAAGACTCCGTCTCAAAAAAAAAAAAAGTCTGACCACCCTAAAGCCATCATGCTGGAGATATTATGTGTAGGCATTACAGTTGACAGCCCTAGCTGAACGAACAGTCAACAGCCAGCATCAATGGCCAGTTTGCCAACACAATCAAATTAATATCTTGAAAATATTTACATGTTAATCAATTGTCAACTCAATTTTTTTCAATATAAATGAAAAGATATAATGTAAGTCATCTTGGACATCTAGCCCAGTTGAGCCTTCAGATACTCTCCCCAACTGCTACCTTATTGCCGCTTCCTCAGACCTTCAAGCGAGAACCACTTAGCTGAGTCCAGTCAAGCTACAGAGCTGTGAGATCTAGTAAAATGGTTTTCTTATAGCCAGTAAGTTTTGGGGTAGTTTGTTTTATAGCAACAGATAACTGAAACAGCTGCCTGAGAGCCTCTCTGGGTGAGTTACAAGATCTTCCCAAGTGGCTAGAAGAAAAACCATTTT
>NW_016862526.1:0-623 GCF_001698545.2 Rhinopithecus bieti | reverse complement strand
AGGCCTCAGAAATAATGCCACACATCTGTCAAAGATCAACCATCTGATCTTCGACAAACCTGACAAAACAGGCAACAAGGAAAGGATTCCCTGTTTAATACATGGTGTTGGGAAAATTGGCTAGCCATATGCAGAAAACTGAGACTGAAACCCCTTCCTTACACCTTATACAAAAATTAACTTGAGGTGGATTAAATACTTAAATATTAAGACCTAAACCATAAAAGCCCTAGAAGAAAACCTAGGCAATACCATTCAGGACATAGGCATGGGCAAAGACTTCATGACTAAAACACTAAAAGCAATGGCAACAAAAGCCAAAATTGACAAATGGAATCTATTTAAACTAAAGAACTTCTTCACAGCAAAATAAACTATCATCAGAGTGAACAGGCAACCTACAGAATGGGAGACAATTTTTGCAATCTACTCATCTGACAGAGGGCTAATATTAAGAATCTACAGGGAACCTAAACAAATTTACTAGAAAAAAATCAAACAACCCCATCAAAAAGTGGGTGACAAATATGAACTGACACTTCTCAAAAGAAGACATTTATGTGACCAACAAACATCTGGAAAAAAGTTCATCATCACTGGTCATTAGAGAAATGCAAATCCAA
>NW_016862525.1:0-1210 GCF_001698545.2 Rhinopithecus bieti | reverse complement strand
ATAAATAATATAAAATAAAATAAATTTATTGAGACCTGTTTTGTGGCCCAACGTAAGGTCTACCTTGGAGAATGTTCCGTGTGCTGATGAGAAGAATGTATATTCTGTTGTTGTTGGGTAGAATATTCTGTAAATGTCTCTTAGGTCCATTTGGTCTAAAGTCCACTTTAAATCCAGTGCTTCTGGCCGGGCACGGTGGCTCAAGCCTGTAATCCCAGCACTTTGGGAGGCCGAGACGGGCGGATCATGAGGTCAGGAGATCGAGACCATCCTGGCTAACACGGTGAAACCCCGTCTCTACTAAAAAATACAAAAAACTAGCCGGGCAAGGTGGCGGGCGCCTGTAGTCCCAGCTCCTCGGGAGGCTGAGGCAGGAGAATGGCGTGAACCCGGGAGGCGGAGCTTGCAGTGAGCTGAGATCCGGCCACTGCACTCCAGCCTGGGCGACAAAGCCAGACTCTGTGTCAAAAAAAAATAATAATAATAAATAAATAAATAAATCCAGCGATTATAGGCATAAGCCTATAGATTTTCTTTCTCGATGATCTATCTAGTGTGTCAGTGGGGTGCTGAAGTCCCCACTATTATTGCATTCCTGTCTATCTCTTTTCTTAGGTCATACTAGTAGTATTTGTTTGATGACTCTTGGTGCTCCAATGTTGGGTGCATATGTATTTAGGACTGTTGTATCGTCTTGTTGAATTAATCCTTTTATCATTATATAATGACCTTCTTTATCTTTTTTTTTTTTTTTTGAGATGGATTCTTGCTCTGTCGCCCGGGCTGGAGTGCAGTGGCCCGATCTCAGCTCACTGCAAGCTCCGCCTCCCAGGTTTACGCCATTCTCCTGCCTCAGCCTCCCGTGTAGCTGGGACTACAGGCGCCCGCCACCTCGCCCAGCTAGTTTTTTTATTTTTTTAGTAGAGACGGGGTTTCACTGTATTAGCCAGGATGGTCTCGATCTCCTGACCTCGTGATCCGCCCGTCTCGGCCTCCCAAAGTGCTGGGATTACAGGCTTGAGCCACCGCGCCCGGCCTATCTTTTTTTTTTTTTTGAGATGGAGTCTCACTCTGTCCCCCAGGCTGGAGTGCATTGGTGCGATCTCGGCTCACTGCAACCTCCGCCTCCCGGGTTAAAGTGATTCTCCTTCCTCAGCTTCCCGAGCAGCTGGGACTACCGGCATGCACCACCACGCCCAGCTAATTTTGT
>NW_016862524.1:0-252 GCF_001698545.2 Rhinopithecus bieti | reverse complement strand
GGTGAGGGTGTGGGTGAGGGTGTGGGTGAGGGTGAGGGTGTGGGTGAGGGTGTGGGTGAGGATGAGGGTGTGAGGATGAGGGTGTGGGTGAGGGTGCGGGTGAGGGTGAGGGTGAGGGTGAGGGTGTGGGTGAGGGTGTGGGTGAGGATGAGGGTGTGGGTGAGGGTGTGGGTGAGGGTGCGGGTGAGGATGCAGGTGCAGGTGAGGATGCAGGTGAGGGTGTGGGTGAGGGTGCGGGTGAGGGTGAGGGTG
>NW_016862523.1:0-7675 GCF_001698545.2 Rhinopithecus bieti | reverse complement strand
ACACACACACACACACACTTTCTCTGATGAGTGGAATCTTCATCATTCATTGTTGCTTAACTATATAATATACCTTACCAATTTCCTACACAAATCGAAACCACTATGTGAATTTAAGAACATAAATTTTCCTTCCCAAAATTATAGCTTGTGTTGCTATGATCATTTTCTATAGAATAGATAACTTCAAAAGAGTGAGAAGACAATTTCCATGGATCCCAAAGAAAGATCATTTCCATCGCTACTGGTCCCACTAATGCTGCTTTTCAACCCTGTTTTCTACAAACTGGGGCTACAAAGGGAGGCTGGAATAACTTGTCCTAACTGTGTGACTAAAGACAAATGTTTTAATTTTATAAGCATGTTTTACATGTCGAGAGAAATTGAAATGTACAGATGATGAAAATCATCCTTTCAGGTCCTTTTATTTTCAGGTTAGGGGAGTATGTTTAAGGGACATTAAATTCATAGGGTGAAATTCGTGTTACCTGAAGTAAATTTACAAATTGAGAATTAGGTGCAAATAGTTTAATTTCCTGGTACTTCCCTAATTCTCAAGCGGGGATAGAAGACTTTTAGAGATATGATATAAGAAAGTGTGTAGAAGAGATATCTTCTGCCAGAGTTTGGGGACTCTGATGATGATGAGAGAGATGATGAGGAGGAGGAGGAGGAGGACGATGACCAGTGAGGAGAAGGGGAGGAGAAGGAGCAGGAAGAAAAGCACCATCAATGGTGCTGCTCATTCACAGGGATGTTATTCATGCATCCTCAGTGCACGGCATCTATGGGTTAACGTGGTGACTAAAGGTCAATTTTTTTAGTACTCGCAATATTGTAAAACCGCAGCGTGTCCTGAAAGGCCTGCCATTTTGTCTTTTATCCCGAATCAGGCATCTTCACCTGGGTAATGCCCTGCAGTCTTGTTCACCTTTCTGGGCCCTGGGCACTTGGCAGGCACAACAAGAACGCAGAACTGTCATTTTAAGACTTTAGCAGGAGGGTTCTGCCCAGAATTTCACTGCTGCTTTCCCAGTGAGTGGCTTGGATGGATGCTTTTGTTNTGGGTATTATTTTAAAGTGAAATGCTTAATTTCAGGCCTAACAAGCACACTGTCCTCTGTGTAGCCCCGTGTCACACGAGCCATGATCTCCAGTAGAGGGCTTGATTGCACAGGAAATCAAGCTCCCGGGCTGTGGCTGACCGGACCAGCGAACACACTGGCAATGTTTGAGTTACTATGGCAATCACAAAATAGGAAGGCCTTTTCTTCTTTTCCCCATCTCTGCATGCAGCCGCAGCCTGCTCCTGAATAGGCCACATCTGCAAAAAGTTTTAACACGGTACTCAGATAAAGAAAAGGATCCCAAAAATGGGCACTGACCCGTCTCAAAAAATGTTGCAAATTTTACATACAAGAATTGGGGAGCTGGGCCACTTTGCACAGGTTATGTCATAATGCAAACACAAAGGGATAAAAGCGCATGGAGGCTTTGGCTGTCAGATATTGAGAGGAGGGAATGGCAGAAGTAAATGACAGCTTAAATGCAGATGTAAGGAGAAAAGTCAAAGATGGGTGACAGAAAGTTACTGGTCAATGAATAAGGGAGAAATTTCAGACACACACACAAAAAACAGACAAAAGGGTAAAATACAATAAAATCTAGCTATAGAGATTTACTGAGAAAACCCCCCAAAGCATATTTAGCAAATCTTAGAACTATGAAACCCTGTGAAACCAACACATGGCTCTTTAGACAGGGCCTTTGTAGACTGTCTGCGTCCCACCACTGTTTCTACGCAACTTACGGATGGGAGAGGATGTTTCAAACAACGGAGGAGCCTCCGGGAACTGGTGTTTTAGGCACAGCTTGGAAAAATGGATGTTTGCTGATGAAAAAAATATAGAAAGAGAGGTAGAAATGATCCTTGGAGACAGGCCTTTCCTGGAATGGAGACACTGGCTCACAGGAATTCATAAGGAGTTATTTGGGGCTGACACCCCTTCCCCCACCCTATTCTCTTGCCCCCACATTTCTTTAAAATTTGTTACTTAGTCAGATTTTGTTTGTTTCCTCCTCTCTTCCAGGTCGGAAGGTGATTCAGCAGATTTCTGGAGTGGAGCTGCCTGCCCATGCTCTTGCCATTTTAGGTTGCAGAAGAACAGGCCTCCTTCTCGCTCTGTCCCACCCCTCACCCCCTCCACCGAGCCAAGGGCCGAGGGACCAGGCCTCTGTCTTGAAAAACCCAAGTGTCAAGAAGAAGCAAAAATACTGAAATTAATCTTCACTGCTTTTAACTTAAAGAGCTATTCATGGCGTGAAAGCAGTTGGAAAAGACTTGGGTGGGTAGTGAACTGAGAAGTCACCATTTGCAAGAGTTGAAACTCAGAGGGAAGAATACTTTTAAATAGCATGAACTCGCCACAAAAAGTCACAGTGCTCAAAGGCGTCCAGAGTCCAGTAAAACTGACACTACATTTCACATTCATTGACTCTTGTTCTTTTGGGGCAGTTTTCGTATATAGAGAAAGAGACAATGGAAGACAATAGTGCTACCTTATCAAAGTTCATTCATGCAGTTATTTCAAATACTTTTAACTGCTTGTCAATAGGTCTCCCAAGTCTCTGAGATTCTAAACGTTCTGTCACGTTTGTGTACTAACCACTTAAAGTTCTGCTGAAGCTTTGTGCCCCGGACTGCCTCCCCTTTATGTGGGTCAAAATGCAAGGCAAAGCCATTGTGTTAACCGGCCTTCATTAAATTCATTGATTTGACCTGTATTTTAAAGACCAAAAGTCAAACGGAATGGGAAGTTAAAGTTCCCATACAAAATCTTCCCGTGGGCACTTTTTGGCTTCCTTGAACTGTCTGGTGTGTAGGCAAAGGACATTTTAGGGCTGTTTGGAGTCTGGCTTGCTGCTCCACGGCATTTTTGCTTACATCGTATTTTTGGAGAAAAGTTTGGGTTGGTTCTTAATTTTATGCGAGGATGAAACAACTGTAAAGTTGAAGGAAGTCTGTTATCTTGAATTTGATTTTCTTCCCAAGGAAGTGGTTTTGCTCACCTTCTTCAGCAGCTCGACGAAGCTACAGCTGAGGCTGGTCCTGTTGCCCTACGCTGGGCTGTCTGTCCTTGCTCAAAACTTCCTGATCGTGAATTGTCATTTTTCAGTCAGTACATACCTTTGGACTTGAAGTGAGCTGAAGTTTTCTTTTGGACACATTGAGGAATGGCAGCATTTCAAAGCCCTGTCTTTTTCTCATGAGTGTTTTTATGGCAAAAGTGGTCACAAACAGTTCTCATTTAAAGTGTGTGAAGAGTGGGGGCAAGTAAGGAGAAGAAATTATCAATTAAAAGCCAGAAAAGTGACCTTCAGCCACAAGACAACTTCAGCCTGCTGTTCCTGTCTCTCACTTTTACCCTTAAGCATTCTCCCATTTCCATTTTGTCCAGTTAAAAAGAAATGGAAAACTGCCAGCACTTTGGAAGGCCGATGCAGATGGATCTCTTGAGGCCAGGAGTTCGAGACCAGCTGGAAAACATGGAGAAACTCTGTCCCTACTAAAAAATACAAAAATTAGCTGGGCGTGGTGGTGGACACCTGTAATCCCAGCTACTTGGGAGGCTGAGGCAGGAGAATTGCTTGAACCCAGGAGGCAGATGTTGCAGTGAGCCAAGATCGTGCCATTGCACTCTAGCCTGGGCAACAGACCGAGATTCCGCCTCAAAAAAAAAAAAAAACCGTCCATCCATTTCAATGCAGAAGGAGTAAAAATCAAACTGGTGATACCACTTAACACTTACTAGATATCACAGTTCTGATGACTTTTTAAAAACAATTCTATCAACATGATCAGCCAGTGGGGGAGATACCAGGCATACTAGTGAGATGTGGTTGAGGAGCCTGAACCCAGTAGATATGAAGTGCCTGAGAAAGGCAGAATCCAGTGAACACTTCGTGACTCTATATCCAACTGAGAAGATGCAGAAAGCCCATTGAGCAAATATATGTGTAGAACTCTCAAAACTCCAGGGACAGAGTTCTTGAAAGTCATGAATAAATGTCTCTTTGCCAGGAAAGTTCATTTCTAATTGTTGCTAGCTACTATTACAATATAATAATATAGCACAATTGTTGAGGGTAAGATTGCTATTCTCATTTTATAAATGAGGAAATTGCAACTCAAAGATCAAGGAACTTCCTAAGGTCACAGCAAATAGAGAGCAGAATAGAACCTGGATCTGTGTGATCACAGAGTCCACACTCTGAGGAGAACTTCAGGTAAGTTCCTTCCAATCACCAGCTCCTGCATGGTATAAAAGAACACATGAAATTAAGTATTGACATGTGCTTATTGGGGGTTACTGCTGTGAGATACACGATATTTTCCTAAGGCCATCTTTTTTTGTTGGGGTTTTTCGTTCTTTCTTTTTTTTAAATTGTACTTTAAGTTCTAGGGTGCATGTGCACAATGGGCAGATTTGTTACATATGTATACATGTGACATGTTTGTTTGCTGCACCCATCAACTCATCGTTTACATTAGGTATTTCTCCGAATGCTATCCTTCCCCCAGCTCCCCAGTCCCCGAAAGGCCCCCGTGTGTGACGTTCCCCGCCCTGTGTTCAAGTGTTCTCATTGTTCACTTCCCACCTATGAGTGAGAACATGCAGTGTTTGGTTTTCTGTCCTTGTGATAGTTTGCTGAGAATGATGGTTTCCAGCTTCATCTCTGTCCCTGCAAATGACATGAACTCATCCTTTTTTATGGCTGCATGGTATTCAATGGTGTATGTGTGCTACATTTTCTTAATCCAGTCTATCATTGATGGATATTTGGATCGGTTCCAAGTCTTTGCTATTGTGAATAGTGCCACACTAAACACATGTGTGCATGTGTCTTTATAGCAGCATGATTTACAACCCTTTGGGTATATACCCAGTAATGCGATTGCTGGGTCGAATGGTATTTCTAGTTCTAGAACCTTGAGGAATCGCCACACTGTCTTCTACATGGTTGAACTAATTCACACTCCCACCAACAGTGTAAAAGCGTTCCTATTTCTCCACATCCTCTCCATCATCTGTTGTTTCCTGACTTTTTAATGATTGCCATTCTAACTGGTGTGAGATGGTACCTCATTATGGTTTTGATTTGCATTTCTTTGATGACCAGTGATGGTGAGCATTTTTTCATGCGTCTGTTGGCTGCATAAATGTCTTCTTTTGAGAAGTGTCTGTTCATATCCTTTGCCCACTTTTTGACGGGGTTGTTTGTTTTTTTCTTATAAATTTGTTTAAGTTCTTTGTAGGTTATGGATACTAGCCCTTTGTCAGATGGGTAGATTGCAAAAATTTTCTCCCATTCTGTAGGTTGCCTTTTTACTCTGACGGTAGTTTCTTTTGCTGCACAGAAGCTCTTTAGTTTAATTAGATCCCATTTGTCTATTTTGGCTTTTGTTGCCATTGCTTTTGGTGTTTTAGTCATGAAGTCCTTGCCCATGCCTATGTCCTGAATGCTATTGACCAAAGGCTATCTTTTAAAATAGAATAAAAACACGGTTCTTGAGAAAGATTTATTTATTTATTTATTTATTTATTTATTTATTTATTTACAGAGACAGAGTCCCACTCTGTCACCCAGGCTGGAGTGCAGTGGTGCCTTCACAGCTCACTGCAGCCTTGAACTCCTGGGGTCAAGCAATCCTCCTATCTTAGCCTCCTGAATAGCTGGGACTGCAGGGATGCACCACCATGCCTGGCTAATTTTATTTCGTATTTTGTACTTTTGTAGACATGGAGTCTTGCTGTGTTGCCCAGACTGGTCTCGAACTTCTGAGCTCAAATGAGCCTCCCACCTCAGCCTCCCAAAGTGCCAGGATTACAGGCATGAGCCACGGCACCCAGCCAGGAAAGATTTAAATAGGATAAGTCCAGAAGGTAGACCAAGAAAGTGAATGATTGCCTCTATCCTTACCCTCACAGAAATCATACTCACGTATTATGCTCTTGCTAGCTGGTGTTCCCAGGGTGTGCTTGCCAAGGCTGGGATGAGAAGCGGGAAGGTGAGCAAGGACGGATGTGACCATAAGTCCCATCCCATGTCTCCTTGCCCTGCGTCCCCTCTCTGCTGACCTAGGGATTGTGGTCCCTTTAACCCAGCTAGGACAAAACCTACATTGTTGTTATCTTTGATAATTAACATTCTGAGAAGTTACTGCTTTTCTTTCTATTTTCTTTTCCACAGAACGTAATTTTCATGGAATAGAGATTTGAGTTCAGTATCTAACTTTTGGGGATGGAGAAACTAGAACTCAGTGAACTTTGACTTTTAGTTTATTGCCCTTGTAGAAGGCATATGGCCTTATGTTAAAAGGCCATTCTTTCCTTCCTTGGGTGAACTCAAATGTTAAGAGAATCTTCAGATTTGTTACAATTTTAAAAAAAATTATTAATTCAAGAAGCCCAAGGGCTGGGATGATTCCTCTTCAGTTCTAGAGGTTGGAGCTGCCACTCAGGACCAAGGGGTTGAGACCTCCATTTTGGTGGGCCCTGAGGGTAGGGCCACCCTGGCTTGCACAGAGGACAGAACATCAGCCAAAGAGAATTATTCTCAGACTTTAAAATTTAATGGAATTTGCTGCCAGGTGCGGTGGCTCATGCCTGTAATCCCAACACTTTGGGAGGCCAAGGTGGGAGGATTGCTTGAGCCCAGGAATTTGAGACCAACCTGGGCAACATAGCAAGACGCTGTCTCATAGCAAGACAAACAATAAAAAAAATTAGCCGAGCGTGGTGGCTCATGCCTGTAGTCCCAGTTACTTGGGAGGCTGAAGTGGGAGGATCACCTGAGCCCAGGAGAGTTCAAGGTAGCAGTGAGCTATGATGACACTACTGCACTCAAGCTGGGATGACAGAGTGAGACTCTGTCTCAGGGAATTTGTCCTGGTAGATTTTAGATTTGTTTGAGCCTCATAATTCCCTCCTTTTTTCTGATTTCTTCCCTTTGGAATGGACGCGCCTATCCTATACCTATCCTACTATTATATTTTGAAAGGAAACAACTTGTCTAGTTTCACAGGTTCACAGCTGGAGATCTATTTCACTCAGATGAATCATACCTCACCCATATCTGCTTTTTTTGGAGACAAAATTTCACTCTTGTCGCCCAGGCTGGAGTGCAATGGCACGATCTCAGCTCACTGAAACCTCTAACTCCTGGGTTCAAGCAATTCTCCTGCCTCAACCTCTTGAGTAGCTGGGATTACAGGTGCCCACCACCACGCCCAGTTAATTTTCGTATTTTAGTAGAGACAGGGTTTTGCCGTGTTGGGCAGGCTGGCCTCAAACTCCCGACCTCAGGTGATCCGCCTGCCCCAGCCTCCCAAAGTGCTGGGATTATAGGCGTCAGCCACCATGCCTGGCCCCATATCTGCTTTAGATGATGTTTAGATGAGATTTTGAACTGAGTTGGTGTGAGAATGAGTTGACTTTTGAGGCTCTTGGGATGGGATGGGTGTATTCTGAATGTAAAAGGACATGAATTTGGGGTAAAATGTTATGGGCTGAACTGTGTTCCCTCCAGATTCGGATGCTGAAGTCCCACCCCCAGAATAACTGCCTCCAAATGTGACTGTATTTGTAGATAGAGTCTTTAAAGACGTGATTAA
>NW_016862522.1:0-1214 GCF_001698545.2 Rhinopithecus bieti | reverse complement strand
GAGTTAAAGTTGTTGTCTTATGGGAGCAGAAGTTAGGAGTAGAGAGAATAAGAAATTAGGAGTAAAAAGAATAAGGCAGGGGTCTGATGCTCATCTTCATAAATCTTGTTAAACCATTTAACTTCCTAACGCGCGCGCGTGCGTGTGTGCGTGCACGCATGTATGCATACGTATTTGTAGGTAGGTAGGTAGGTTGTGGATGGAATACTCCGTACTAAATAAACAATGGCAGATTTTTTGCTTTTGTTCTCTCCTTTTGTCAAGGCTCCATTACCTTACACACTATCAATTGCAAGATGATAGTGTATCCTGTTCAGTTAAATGTTAAGCCTAGAGCTCCCTTGGGCTTCTGGATAAAATATGGAAGACACTCTACTATAAATTCATCAACAGCACTTTTACAAACTTTTGCAACATTTTAATACATGTTCTTACCAAAACTCAGCCACTTACTGTTGATTCTTTTAGGCTTTTGTTTCCAAGTTTAATTTTTTTGTCCTTGAGGCCTGCTGACCCAGTGTGCTGTCCAACAAGTGAACAATGATGCTCCTGTTGTTTAAGTTTTATTGTAAGTTGTATAACAGGTCTACAATGTAATTAAATGTCTATCACTCATATAAACATAAACATATGCAATATAACGCATAGATGATAAAATTTATGCCTATGGGATCTATTACACAGTGATGTATCATTTTTATTGCTCTCAGAATTTGACTTCTAGTAGCTGACTTTTCAATAAATGTCCAGTGCCCCTAGTTTTAAAATTAAATAAATTTGAGTTTATCTTTTCTTGTGATTTTAAGGAAAAAAAAAGCTTGACAACAGTATTCAACATCAAAATGTGAACTGCTGACCTCCACGTGAGCTGTCATCACCAAAAGAAAAGTAAATGATCACAGCAATTGCAAATGTTTAAACTTAAGAATCATTTGGACTATCTAGATAAGATGTATAAAATGTGATTAAATTCAGACTTTATAAATCTTTAACTTAAATAAGATATGCTATAGTCTCAACTTTGTGATTAAAATCTGATACAATAGTTTGCAATTTAAAAGAGAACAGTCTGGGTGCGGTGGCTCATACCTGTAATCCCAGCTCTTAGGGAGGCAGAGGCGGGAGGATGGCTTGAGCCCAGGAGTTCAAGACCTGCCTGAAAACTAGCCGGGCAAGGTGGCGGGCGCCTGTAGTCCCAGCTACTCTGGAGGCTG
>NW_016862521.1:0-233 GCF_001698545.2 Rhinopithecus bieti | reverse complement strand
ATTTATGCAAAGTGTAAATTACCAAAATCATTCCACAAAAAAAGAGAAAGGAAACCTTTAGGGTATATTAGAAATTGTGCATTAACGTTATTCTTACCCAAGAAGGACAGGTTTCTGTAGTTCTCTAACATCACTTTCCTATACAAATCCCGCTGAGCAGTGTCCAGGCATTGCCTCTCCCCCAGAGAGAATTCTATGGCCACATCCCTAAATGTCAATGGCCCCTGAAACAC
>NW_016862520.1:6946-8197 GCF_001698545.2 Rhinopithecus bieti | reverse complement strand
TTTTGCAATATACAATAAATAGTTAACTATAGTCAGCCTACTGTGCTATCAAAACGGTGTGGTTTCTCAAAAGCAAAACATAGAACTGCCATATGATACAGCAATCACACTACTGGGCATTTATCCAAAGGAAAGGAAATTGGTATATCAAAAGGATACCTGCAGTCATATATTTATCTCCGTGCTATTAACAATAGCCAAGATAGGGAATCAAGTGCCCATCAATGGATGAACAGATAAAGAAAATGTGGTATATATACACAATGGAATACCATTCAGCTATACAAAATAACAAAATCCTGTCATTTTCAGCAACATGGATGGAACTGGAAGTCATATTAAGTGAAATAAGGCAGACACAGAAAGATGAATACCACATGTTCTCACTTATTTGTGGGAGTTATAAATTTTGATCTCATGGAGGTAGACAGTAGAATGGTAGTTAGCCAAGGCTGGGGAGGGTTAGGGGAATGAAGAGAGATGGTTAACGGGTACAAACATGCAGTTAGATAGAAGGAATGAGTTCTAGTGTCCTCAAGTGCTTTTAGATAGTTATTTAAGTTGTTTCTCACAGTTTATAACTGCTAGCTATGGGAGGTTTGGTTCAATGTGACTTATTTTGCCATTACTGGAAGTAAAACATGTACTCTGCCTTTAATTATGAAAAGAATGAGCCATTGACTTTCTTGTCTGACGAGGTTGAATGCAATTTAATTGTGAAAGAGAGGGCTGTCTATTTCAGTTGACATAGAGAATACAAATAGGGATGAATTCTTTAGTTACCACAGGCAAAAAAGGTTTCATATGTAGATCTATGTATTTAGAAAAGTGAAACATTAATTTAAATAAATCACATTCTTACCAGAATGCCTTGATTTGAAATATGTGAGCTCTTATAACAAATTATTGGAATTGACTTTCCTCCATAGCATACAGTGTCTTAAACTTAAACATGTTCTCTTCAGCTACACTCTCAGTTGAAATAACTTTGCATGTGTGTGTATACACACATACGTATGTGTGAGGTATGAACATATAATAAATATATAGAGATATATATTCAAAGGAAAACGTAATCTTATCATAACATCTCTTTGCAACATGCCTTTTTCATATAACAGCATATTTTCCAAGTAATAGAACACATTTCTAACATGTGATTTTTTTCTCTTTTTGCTTCACAAACAGGCTTATCCTGTGTTTTCAAAAATATTATTTTGTTTACTTTCCCTGATTGTAAACTTAACATAA
>NW_016862520.1:0-2499 GCF_001698545.2 Rhinopithecus bieti | reverse complement strand
CCTAGTTTCAGGATACGAAATCAACATACAAAAATCATTCTAGCATTCCTATACACCAACAACAGCCACGCCAAGAGCCAAACCAGGAACTCAATCCCGTTCGCAATCACCATAAAAAGAATAAAATACCTAGGGATACAGCTAACCAGGGAGGTGAAAGATCTCTACAATGAGAGATTACAAAACACTGCTCAAAGAATTCAGAGATGACAGAAACAAATGGAAAACATTCCATGCTCATGGCTAGGAAGATTCAATATTGTTAAAATGTCCATACTGCCCAAAGCAATTTACAGATTCAATGCTATTCCTTTCAAGCTACCAATGACATCCATCACAGAATTAGAAAACCTATTTTAAAATCCATATGGAATCATAAAAGAAGCCAAATAGCCAAGCAATCATAAGCAAAAGAACAAAACTGGAGACATCACGTTACCTGACTTCAAACTGTACTATGAGGCTACTGTAACCAAAACAGCATGGTGCGCATACAAAATAAGCACATAGACCAAGAGAACAGAATCTAGACCCAGAAATAATGCCACACACTTACAGCCATCTGATCTTCAACAAAATCGACAAAACAAGCAATGGGGAAAGAACTCCCTATTGAATAAATGGTGCTAAGGTAACTGGCTAGCCATACACAGAAGATTGAAACTGGACCCCTTCTTACACCATATAGAAAATCAACTCAAAATGGATTAAAGACTTAAATGTAAAACTTAAAACTGTAAAGACCCTAAAAGATTGCCTAGGAAATACCATTGTGGACATAGGTCCTGGAAAATATTTCATGATGAAGATGCTAAAGCAATTTCAATGAAAACAAAATCGACAAATGGGATCTGATTAAAGAGCTACTGCACAGAAAAAAAAAAAAAACTATCAACAGAGTAAACAGACAACTCACGGAATATGAGAAAATATTTGCAAACTATGCATCTCATAAAGATCTAATATCCAGAATCTGTAAAGAACTTAAAACAATAAGCAAAACCAAATAACCTCATTAGAAAATAGGCAAAGGACATGTAGTAAAATGAACAAACACTTTTCCAAAGAAGACATACACACAGCCAACAAGTATATGCAAAATCTCAACATCATGAATCATTAGAAAATGCAAATCAAAACCACAATAAGATACCATTTCACACCAGTCAGAATGACTATTATTAAAAGTCAAAATAAATGGTGCTGGCAAAGTTGTAGAGAAAATGAACTTATACACTTCTAGTGGTAATGTAAATTAATTCAGCCACTGTAGACATCTTGTAGATTTCTCAGAGAACTTAAAGCAGAATTAGCATTTGACCCAGCAATTCCATTATTGGGTATATACCCAAAGGAATATAAATCGTTTTACCATAAAGACACATTCACAATAGCAAAGCACTATTCAAAGGAGCAAAGACATCGAATCAACTTAAATGTCCATCAATGGTAGATTGGATAAAGAAAATGTGGTACATATACACCATGGAATACTACACAATCATAAAGAAGAATGAGATCATGCCCTTTGCAGCAACATGAGTGGAGCTGGAGGTCATTATCCTAAGCAAACTAATGCAGGAACAGAAAACTGGATACCACATGTTCTCACTTGTAAGTGGGAGCTATACATGGAGTACATATGGGTATAAAGAAGGGAACAACAGACACCAGGGTCTACTGGAGGGTGGAGGGTGTGAAGAGGGTGAGGATAAAAAAACTACCTGTCGGTTATGATATGGTTTGGCTTTCTGTCCCCACCCAAATCTCATCTTGAATTGTAATCCCCAGGTGTTGAGGGAGGAACTGGTCAGAGGTGATTGGATCATGGGGTGGTTTCCCCATGCTGTTCTCATGGTAATGAGTGAGTTCTCACGAGATCTGATGGTTTTATGCGTTTGGAAGTTTCTCCTTCACGCACTCTCTTTTCCTGCCGCCTCGTGAAGAAGGTGCTTGCGTCTCCTTCAACTTCCACCATGATTTTAAGTTTCCTGAGGCCCCATCGCCAGCCATGTGTAATTGTGAGTCAATTAAACTTCATTCCTTTGTAAATTACAGTCTCAGGGAAGTTGTTTATAGCAGTGTGAAAACGGACTAATACAGTGTACTGTGCTTATTACCTGGATAATGAAATAATCTGTACACCAAACCACAGCAACATGCATGCAATTTTCCTATGTAAGAAGCCGAAACATGTACCCCTGAACTGAAAATAAAAGTAAAACAATAAAAGAAAGCATCTGGAACATACCACTTCTTTAAGTGATATTAGAAATGTTAGTTCCAGAATTCTTCATTCCATCAGTGGGGGGATTTTGATGTAAAATGAATGGAATAACTATATTAAGGATTATTTGAAAATATACACACAAAACATGCAATTTACACGTATTTATGTAACTTGTGAGCTTTGGTGTTATTTTTTATAGCGTATGCTTTCCTTTGGAGTTTGGAAGAGGAAAAGACATTTGTGACATTTCTTTTATTATTTAATGAGTT
>NW_016862519.1:0-1187 GCF_001698545.2 Rhinopithecus bieti | reverse complement strand
TGTTCTTAGAACACACTGGAAATTAAGAACAGAAAGTTAGCTGAATTTGGAAAATAAAATACACATTTTAAAATAACATAAAGAAGTATCAAATTTAAAATATTTTAACTAAATTAAAAGGAAAGTACAACTTATCAAAATTTGTGGAATACATCTAAAGCAGGGTTTAAAGGGAAATTTATAACATTAAATGAATATATTAAAAAAGAAGACATATATAAATTGATAATATAAGCACCCATCTTAGGATAACAGAGAATGAAGAGTAAAATTAAACCTACAGCAACAGAAAAGAGAAATGATAAAATTAGAGCAGAAATCAATGACACAAAACAGGAATAAAGAGAAAATTCTTAAAAACCAAGTTATTTGAAAACATCAATAAGCATAATAAAACTTTAGCCAAACTAATCAAGAAAAAAAAAGAAAGTATATAAATCTCCAACATGAGGAGTAAAACACATCATCGCTATTGATCTGCATGCCAGAAATCCGATAACTCAGATGAAACGTACTGATTTCTTAAAAGACTCAAATTACTGTTGTGGGAAGTCAGGGACCCCGATCGGAGGGACCGGCTGAAGCTGCAGCAGAAGAACACAAATTGTGAAGATTTCATGGACATTTATTAGTTCCCTAAATTAATGCTTTTTTAATTCCTTATGCCTGTCTTTACTGCAATCTCTGAATACAAATTGTGAAGATTTCCTGGACACATCACTTCCCCAATCCATACCCTCGTGATTTCCTATGCCTGTCTTTACTATCTCTTAATCCCGTCATCTTCGTAAGCTGAAGAGGATGTATGTCGCCTCAGGACCCTGTGATGATTGTGTTAACTGCACAAATTGTTTTAGAGCATGTGTGTTTGAACAATATGAAATCTGGGCACCTTGAAAAAAGAACAGGATAACAGCAATGTACAGGGAACAAGGGAGATAAGACTTTGGAGTCTGACTGTGGTTGAGCTGGACGGAACAGAGCCATATTTCTCCTCTTTCAAAGGCAAATAGGAGAAATATCACTGAATTCTTTTTCTCAGCAAGGAACATCCCTGCAAAAGAGAATGCGCCCCTGATGGTAGGCCTATGAATGGCCCCGTGGGGCGGCGTCTTTTATGGTTGAAGCTGAAGGGATGAAATAAGCCCTGGTCTCCTGTAGCACTCCCAGGTTTATTAGGAGGAGGA
>NW_016862517.1:0-905 GCF_001698545.2 Rhinopithecus bieti | reverse complement strand
GCCTGCCCCCAAGAAGCCCCCGCTGGGCGGCTGGACCCCTGGATTCTCCTCCGCCCGCGCTCGCGCTCGCGCTCGCGACCTTGAGCTGGTCTAACGCTCTGGCGCCTGAGCTTCCCGGGCTGTAAAACGAGGAAGGAGAATCTCCAAGGTGGGTGGGCGCTCGCGGGGTCCCATCTCTAAGGAGTAGGCCCAGAGTTAAGCCCACCCAGATCCCATCCCCGAGCCTCACTTGGAGAAGAGGGTAGTTACAGCTGAGAAAAGCGTGATGAGTTTCACTGGCTGGGCAGGGGTGCTGGACTCAGCTTAGGACAGGCAGGCTGGGGCAAGGACACCAGGGACCCCAGGTTGCGTGACCTTGGGCCAGCATGCTCCGCTCCCGACCTCAGTTTTCCCATCTGAGAAATGGGGATAGAGGCCGGACTGAGTGGCTCATGCCTGTAATCCCAGCACTTTGGGAGACCGAGGTGGGAGGATCACTGGAGCCCAGGAATTCCAGCAGCCTTGGAAACATGGCAAAACCCTGCCTATACAAAAAATTTAAAAATGAGCTGGGCATGATGGTGTGGTGCGCACCTGTATTCCCAGCTACTCGGGAGGCTAAGACAGGAGGATCAATTGAGTCTGGGAGTTAGAGGCTGCAGTGAGCTGTGTTTGCACCACTGTGCTCCAGCCTGTGTGACAAAGTGAGACCCTGTGAAGAAGAAGAAGAAGAAGAAGAAGAAGAAGAAGAAGAAGAAGAAGAAGAAGAAGAAGAAGAAGAAGGAGGAGGAGGAGGAGGAGGAGGAGGAGGAGGAGACAGAGAGAGAGAGAAAAGAAAGAGAAGGAAGGAAGGAAGGAAGGAAGGAAGGAAGGAAGGAAGGAAGGAAGGAAAGAAAGAGAAAGAAAGAAAGAAAGAAAGAAAGAAA
>NW_016862516.1:5402-8672 GCF_001698545.2 Rhinopithecus bieti | reverse complement strand
GCCCAGACTGGAGTGTAAGTGGCACGATCACGGCTCACTACAGCCTTGACTTTCTGGGCCCAAGTAATACTCTTACCTCAGCCTCCTGAGTAACTGGAACTACAAGTGCATTCCACCAAGCCCAGCTTATTTTCATGTTTTTTGCAGAGATGGGGTCTCACCATATTGCTTAGGCTGGTTTTGAACTCGTGGGCCCAAGCGACCCGGCCGCTTTGGCTTCCCAAGTGTTGGGATTACAGGCGTGAGCCACCGTGCCTGGCCACTACTGAGTTATTTTTTATTTTTTTTTTACTTTAAGTTCAGAGGTACATGTGCAGGTTTGTTAACGTAGGTAAACCTGTGGTTTGCTGCACAGATCATCCCATCACCTAGGTATTAAGCCCAGCTTCCATTAGCTATTCTTCCTGATGCTCTCCCCCTCCCCCACAGCCCCAGTGTGTGTTGTTTCCCCCCATATGTCCATGTGTTCTCTTCATTCAGCTCCCACTTACAAGTGAGAACATGTGGTGTTTGGTTTTCTGTTCCTGAGTTCTTAATGCTACACTACCATACTGCTGATCAGTGGACAATAATGTGAGTGGTTTCTTCATCTTGGCAGTGTACTTTTAAGTCCTCTATTTAATTGTGGAGTATGTTTGTGCATCCTTATAGGAATTTTAGGGGATAGCAGAGGATTGGGCAAATCTCTGAGCCTCAAGTTTTCCCAGCTGTAAGTAATCCCATTTGCCTTATAGGTTATTTACAGAGACCGTATAATAATACAGGTTGAGCATCCCAAATCCAAAATCCTCCAAAATCTGAAACCTTTTAAGCATCCACATGATGCTCCAAAGAAATATTCATTGGAACATTGTGGATATGTGATGCTCAACTGCTAAGTATAATACAAATAATCCCAAATCCAAACAATATTAATATTTGGATTTTGGAATATTTATATTTGAAACACTTTTGGTCCCAAGCATTTTGGATAAGGGATACTCGACCTTTACTTTTCTGGGATTTTCTGTGTGCCAGACAATAGGCTGAGGAGGGTTTTGCTGGCACGATAGGCCCCCCAGATAGCTCAGTAATTCCATTTATTGAGTACATTGCATGTGTCAGATACTTGAGGTAATATACTACCTTAGTTATTATATGATAGGGGATATTATACCCGTTTTATGGATGAGAAAACAACCTAAAGAAATTCAGTAATTTGCTCAAATAGGTTTTTACTTTGTGGCCTTTGTACTTGCTGATCCCTCTGCCTGACTGGGTTACTCATTTCTCCAGGATATTTTGCTCAAGTATTACCCTTTCAGTGGAACATTCTTTGGCCATTACATATAAAATAATATCCCTTGCTTTTCCAGCCCTCCTTTTTCAGTTTATTTTGCTTAATATTACCATCAAACATACATTTACATGAGTTGTCTCTTTCCCCAATCTAGAATGTTAAGTGAGAGGAAGGATATTTGTCAGCTGCCTTTACATTGCTTTAACTCCAGCACCTAGAACAGTGCTTGGAGTGTAGTATTTAATATTTGTTGAGCTAATGCTTATGTGGCATCCAGAGATAGATATACTGGACTTACTTGCAAGCTGATCCTGAAGTAAACTAATTTCATATTTAACAACCAAAATGGGCATTCCTTAGAAGGGAAATGCTGTGGCAGGTGTTTGGGCCTGTTTTGGTTGGGGATTGGGAGCTAATCGAGTCTCCTGTAGTTTTTAGAGGCCTATTCTTATGAATTGCCTTGAGTTCCAGGAGGAGTATATGCCTTCAGCTCAGCTTCTGTGTTCTGCAGAGCCTTTTATCTGTTAGTACAGGTCTCTTAAAGCTGCTGCTTCTTACTTAACTTGCAACCCCTCATTTTGCCTAAAGATTCTTTGAGTGACCATTTATAGTGTATCTGTGATGATCACAGCATGGAGCTTGATGTGAAGCAGAGGGTTAGCTTTGAGCAGGGGGATCCTAGCTTTGCCATTTATAATTTTGTAGGAGATAACATACATATGTACATTTCTAGGTACATAAATATGTGTGTATATTTTTAAAATGTGTTGTACTGAAACTTTCAATAATTATGTTTTGGTTAATACTTAATATTTTGATAGCACATAGTTTTTCTGACGTCTTGGAATGCGTACCCTTTTCTTTGTTTCTGCTTCTCAAAACATTTCTTGCAATAATGTATGTAGTTGGAACATAGTAGTAATAATATTTTCTATACTCTTGCATCCAAATGCAAGCTGATTTTGGAGAGAAAGAGACATTGGATTTTAGATACTTCAACCTTAAGTTGATATTATGTAACTGTGGTTCAGCAGAGATAAGAGCAGGAGATTTTTTTGGGATCATTATGCATAGTGTACATTGGCTTTTGGTGAGGGTGATTAGAAATAAAGAGCCAAAGGGTCAGAGGTGAAAACATCATGCTTAACTTGGCAGGAGGAAGAAGTAGGATCACTGATAAGAGTGGTCAAAGAGGTAGGAGAAAATTTAGGATAATATAGCATACAATCCATAAGCATCTCAAATTTGAAAAGAATCCAGATGGCATGTTCTCCCATCTGGGAGATGCTTTTAAATTGTATACAGTATAAAAACTGTTCTTCCAATTATGTCAAGTTAAAATTATCTTTAAAGCTGATATAATCAACAATTATCCTTATGTAGATTGTTTTCTTTGTCACATCTCATGGAAATTGCGTTCTTCTCCCACACTGGGTCCCAGGTTACAAATAATAGGTTTAAGCTGGGAAGTGGTCAGGGACAGGAAGGGAAGGCATATTTGGCTTTATTGAATTCTACAAAGTCAAATAAAATTGTATTGGAATTATTTTACGTGCGATATTGGTGTTAGTGTGGCTGATTAAAGAATTGATTGTACTTAAATATGCAAATAGTATTAGGATAACGCAATACTGCAATTTGATGTCCTCTTCAGAATAGCTCTGAAAAATATGATTGGAATTTCTGGAGTCTATTTTGAAAGGGAAAACTTTTTTCTTTTTTCCTTCTGTACTTCATGTGAAATAAGTGTGTAGGCAACTACTTTTGTTTCTTTAAGTTTTGTGTAAAAGCTAACTTGGGTAGGAATAATGCTGGAGATGAGTGTCTTATAAAAATCACTTCATTTTTCTGCTTCTTGAGATAATATTTTACAGAGAAATTATTATCAATATGAAAAACCACTCATAATTCTACTTTCCTCATTCCAGAAGGTTTTTTTTTTTCTAATTTTGGTAAAATATATATAAAAATTGCCATTGTAACCATTTTAA
>NW_016862516.1:0-1085 GCF_001698545.2 Rhinopithecus bieti | reverse complement strand
TGAAGCAAGGTCTCGCTTTTTCATCCAGGCTGGAGTACAGGGGCGTGATCACAGCTCATTGTAGTCTTGGCCTCCTGTGCCCAAGGGATCCTCCTGCCTTAGCCTCCTGAGTAGCTGGTACTACAGATGTCTGCCACCACCCCTGGCTAATATTTTTTTATTTTCTGTAGAGATGGTGTCTCACTTTGTTCCCCTGGCTGGTCATTATGTGCTTTAATCAAATGTAATAGTAGCAATGATTCCATGATAGTTTTAGTTTACATAGCACTTTCACTCTGTCTTCATCATAATAATGATCCTTTAGGGAGGGAGGTCTTGTGGTATTTTTTATTTTTAGACAGGGTTTTGCTGTTGCCCAGACTGGAATATAGTAGCAAGACCATAGCTCACTGCGACCTCAAACTCCTGGACTCCAGTAATCCACCCTCTTCAGCCTCCTGAGTAGCTGGGATTACAGGCACGCTCCACCACACCAGGCTACTTTTTTTATTATTATTATTATTTTCAGTAGATACGAGGTCTTGCTATGTTTCCTAGGCTGGTCTCGAACTCCTGGGCTTAAGCCATCCTCCCTGCTCCACAGCCAGCCTCTTGTGGTATTCATGCTACTTTACAAACAAGGAATTAGCATTTCAGAGGAGCTAAGAAACTTGGCCCAGGGTTATACAATTAGAATTAGTAATATGAACACTAGGACAGAGTTACACAATTAGAATTAGTAATATGAACACTAGGACATATATCCTGTGTTCTCTGGTTCTAGTTCTGTGTTTTTTAGAACCATAGAATTTTAGAGCAGGAAGAAACCTTGAAGGGTAGTACTCTAACTTCATATATATATATAGTGAATATTTATTTACAAATATATATGATGTTAATAATATCTATAATTAATTAACATTATAAAGCTGATATGGTAGAGTCAGGATTCCAACCCAGGTCTCTTTCTTAGATCAGTCCTGTGATCTTTCTAACCTTCCATGTGTTTGATTCTGGAGATGTGTATGCTACCTGATGAAATATCTGATAACAAAGGTATTTGAGTTTCTTTTTTTTTTTTTTTTGAGACGGAGTCTCGCTCTGTC
>NW_016862515.1:0-353 GCF_001698545.2 Rhinopithecus bieti | reverse complement strand
ACAAAGAACAATAGTTGTTCTTTGACATCCACTGATTTAAAAAAGATTGCAAAAAACTACTATGATTGTAATATCTTTAAATAAATCAGTATTTTACAAATAGCATTCTCTATATCATTGAAAAATAGTGTCAGAGATGTTATTTATTCAGTCTATTGCCAATGTTTGGGTATGAGGAAACTTTTCAATAATTTGGCAATCTCCAGGAACTAAGCGTCCAACAAGATGGGATCCCCACAAAATCCATAGAAAGAAAACTCTCAAAAAATGCCAAATATTTAAACAGGAAGTAGGAAAAGGAAGTACAGCCTTAATTAACCTGCAAAATGTAAGCAATAAAAAAAATTGAAAAT
>NW_016862514.1:0-277 GCF_001698545.2 Rhinopithecus bieti | reverse complement strand
ATATGACCAACTCAATCCTTTCAGGAACAAACAAAACTTCAAAACATAGCAAAAAAAAAAAAAAAAAAAAAAAAAAAGCAAACATAAATCACAACTAACACCCGAAAGATGAAGGCTGGAATGAGGAAAAACTTGCAAAAAAGAAAACTGGCTGGGCACGATGGCTCACGCCTGTAATTCCAGCACTTTGGGAGGCCGAGGGGGCGGATCATCTGAGGTTGGGAGTTCCAGACCACCCTGACCAACATGGAGAAACCCCGTCTCTATTGCGGGAATG
>NW_016862513.1:0-825 GCF_001698545.2 Rhinopithecus bieti | reverse complement strand
AATATATTGGTAATTTTTTTTTTTTTTTTTTTTTTTTTTGGAGAGCTTTTCTTTCCTGTGTAGCCTAGAGAAAGATAAACAGCTGCAGGAATCAATAAGCATCAAGGTCATAGGCTGAATTATTTACTGATTCTTTGCTATTTATCTAAAACTTTCCTCTCTACAAGGAAAATTGTGTCTACTTCACAGAAGATTTAGAACGTACCTGGTTTAGTTTCACGGTTGTTGTTGCTGTCTTTACCCTTTTAATGGCCCAGCAACATCACTGCCTTCCTAACAGAGCCTCGCAAATGGGTGAAAGGGAGGATCTGATGACCTGGCTCATTCACCAAGCTGGGTCAGGACTGGGGAAGCCCGACTGGGCTCTGAGCAGTAGGAAGCACAAGGTGGGTGGGGTGAACCACAAAAGATGTGAGCCAACTGCACACAGGTTCATCACTGTGCGTCTCCCCAGCGGCTGCAGCGTCTTCCATCAGGTATCCTAACCTTCTTTTCCATGCTCCACCCACAATGGATTCTCCAGTCCACCATCAAAATGGTCTCTTCTGGGCCGGGCACAGTGGCTCACGCCTGTAATCCCAGCACTTTGGGAGGCCGAGGTGGGCAGATCATGAGGTCAGGACAGATCAAGAGGTCAGGAGATCGGGACCATCCTGGCTAACACGGTGAAAACCTGTCTCTACTAAAAATACAAAAAATTAGCCGGGTGTGGTGGTGGGCACCTGTAGTGCCAGCACCTTGGGAGGCTGAGGCAGGAGAATGGCGTGAACCCAGGAGGCAGAGCTTGCAGTGAGCCGAGATTGCACCTCTGCACTCCAGCCTGGG
>NW_016862512.1:0-1290 GCF_001698545.2 Rhinopithecus bieti | reverse complement strand
TGCTCTCTCCCAGAGCTGTATTGTTTCTGAATTCTATTTTTTGTAGGATGTTGAAGTAGTTTGGGAGAGAGAAGCAAAGGCATTTATCAAGGAAAAGGAGGAAGTCTTGCAGCCAATGTGTATCAAATGCTAAAAGCCTGATTTGTTAGCACATAAAAGTAAAGAGATTTGTTTAGGAAGTAGTGTAAATTAATTCTTCAGATAAAAGTTGAAGGAAAACATCTATTCTCTTCACTCCATTTCTGTTCATAAACCATATATGGAGTTACCAAAATTTAGCTAAATTAATAAGTGACACAGAACTACTTGTATAATTATCATCAGCAAAAGACAATTATTGCCTCATCCTGTACCATACTCCACTGATAGAAAATTCACGCAAAATATGTGATATGCCTAAGATAATGACAATTGCAAGTAGTGCATTTTAATTTTAGAAATATGCGGTAGTTAGCAACTACACAAATGTCTTGAAAAGAAGAAATCAGAATAGTGTGGAATTATTCAAAAATGTAAAAGAAAAAATAAATTCAGCTCAATAATGTAAAGAAAAAAAATGTTACTATAGGCTCCCATCAACAATATTTTATATCCACAAATGTGTGGATATTATACCTCCACAAATGCTTAATGTATATTATTCTCAACTGTCTTCTACTAACTTAGGAAATCCCCAGGGGTTGTTTCATTTCTGTTACCTAATGAGGCCCTTTTGGCTTCTACACGCAAGGTTTGTTCTTTCCTTTTCCTGGTATTGCTGGTATTGGGTTTGTGTTCCTCTAAGCTTTACTGTAGCAACCTGATTCTAATGCTATGGCTATTTCACCCAAATTAAGGTACACAGCGTAATGTCTTGTGGTGTGTGTGTGAAAGAGCAGCGTTTGATTTTGGCCTTGTGTAAATTTGTCTTACCAGTTGTTAGACCTCCTTCATTTTTTTCTGGCTATCGATTAAGATATTGTTGTCCTCTCAGACCAACACTTTCGGTGGGTAACCATTTATTATTTTAAGTTATGATGTGTTTTGACAGTCAACTCAGTGAAGAAAGTTTGTCTCATAAACAAAAATTGATCACCTTTTCTGTATTATTCGGTTCTTAAGTTTCCAACATATGTCTCTAAAAGGACTGGATTAAAACAAGGATAGTGGATAGATAGATAGATAGATAGATAGATAGATAGGAGATAGAGATATAGATAGACTATTATATTCAAAATCACTGCTTAATTGCTTAGCCTAGGCTTAGGTACTCTGGCTCTGTCTTTGATGTAAATGGTTTCTCATGAAACT
>NW_016862511.1:0-254 GCF_001698545.2 Rhinopithecus bieti | reverse complement strand
TTTGCATTTCTCTAATGACCAGTGATGACGAGATTTTTTTCATGTTTGTTGGCCACATAAATGTCTTCTTTTGAGAAGTGTCTTTTCATATCCTTTGCCCACTTTTTGATGGGGTTGTTTTTTTCTCATAAATTTGTTTAGTTCCTTGTGGATCCTGGATATCAGCCATTTGTCAGATGGGAAGATTGCAAAAATTTTCTCCCGTTCTGTAGGTTGCCTGTTTACTCTGATGATAGTTTGTTTCACTGTACAGA
>NW_016862510.1:0-825 GCF_001698545.2 Rhinopithecus bieti | reverse complement strand
GTGCTCAGCCTCTAAAAATTTATATATATATAAAATTTATATATTTTATATTGCACACACTATATACAAGATAGGGTTTTTTACCGTAAGGAAAAGAGAAGAAAACAGTATTCCCTGCAAGAAAGTTATTTCCAAACTTTGGTCAAATTACTCTCATTTATGGTAGAACCAGGTAATTAATATACGTTTCATCCTTTCATTTCATAATTCTAATACAGGAAAATGTATCTGGAGATGGCCTTAGCTGTAAAAACAGCTTTAAAAGAGGCATAATGCTAACCTTTCCTTTCAAGGTTGTTAAGAGGCTAAAGGATGTCAAGCCTTTGGGAAAGAAAACATCCATATACATACTAACATTTAAAAATGTATAGCCTAGGCCCTACAGGGCAGCGGCATCCTCAAATTCATGAGTCAGAACAACTATAGTACCATGAAATAAAAACCAAAAAATATTTTAAGAGATTCACAATTTTTAAAAGATATGAAACTAACATATTGAGAAATGGGCTTTTAAATTGCTATTAATCAACATGATTATGGTAAAGTTACCATAATTATACATACTATATATTACTATTTACACTACAGTAAAATCCCAAGGGGGGTTTCTGTTGAGTCAGAAAATTCTGTGGGTAAAAGATCACTATGATAAACCAGAAAAAAAACAGTGCAAAAGTTTCATTCTTTTATTTACTGGAGTAGTGACTGCTGCTGAATACTGTCGATTAATTCAGCATTTTCATTCTTGAGATTCCATGATGGCAAATTCCTCTTTTCAAAGGCTGACAGCAGGTAGCATTGAAAAGACTTCATTTATTAACTGAA
>NW_016862509.1:6133-13096 GCF_001698545.2 Rhinopithecus bieti | reverse complement strand
TTTCCCAAGGTTTTCACTATTTATCATAGATAAGTTTTGTGGTTCTGAACTTTATATAAATGTAAAAAGAGTATGTAGCCGTATATGTCCAACAGCTTTCACTTAACATGGTGTTTGTGAGATTCATCCATGTTGTTGCCTGTGGTAGTAGTTTGTTCATTTTCATAGCTAAGAATTCAAGTTGTCTGAATATACCTCAGTTTATGTATCTGTTCTGTGTAAATAAATATTTCATTTTTTCTGGCTCTGGTATAATGCTTCTGAGATGCCCAAGTTTCTTGGTGAATATATGTACTCATTTTGTGAAATTTGGAATTACTGGGTCGTAATTATTTAGCATATGTTTAGATTTAATCAAAACAGACAAGTAGTTTTCCAAAGTGGTTTTACCTGTTTACACTTCCACCAGCATTGTGTAAGAATTCCAGTTACTTTAAATCTGTGATGGTTGATTTTAGGTGTTAACTTGATTGAATTAAGGAATATCTAGAGAACTGGTAAAGCATTGTTTTGGAGTGAGTCTGTGAGGGTGTTTCTAGAAGAGATTGGTGTGAGTCTACAAGCACTAAATGGGAAAGATCTGCCTTCAATGTGGGCAGGCACCATCCAATGGGCTGGAGGCCTAGTATATTAGTCCATTCTCATGCTGCTAATAAAGACATACCCGAGACTGGGTAATTTGTAAAGGAAAGAGGTTTAACTGACTCACAGTTCAGCATGGCTGGGGAGGCCTCAGGAAACTTACAATCATGGTGAAAGTGGAAGCAAACACATCCTTCCTCACATGGCGGCAGCAAGGAGAAGTGCTGAGCAAAAGGGGAAGTTCCTTATAAAACCATCAGATGTCGTGAGAATGCACTCACTATCACAAGAATAGCATGAGGGTAACTGTCCCATGATTAAATTATCTCCCACCAGGTCCCTCCCATGACATGTGGGGATTATGGGAACTACAATTCAAGATGAGATTTTGGTGGTGACACAGCCAAACCGTATCACTTGGATAGAACAAAAGAGAGGAAAACAAATTGGTCTCTCTGTCTCTCCTGGATCTGGAATACACTCTCTTCTTCTCCTGTCCTTGGACATGAGAACTCCAAGCTCTTTGGTCTTTGAACTACAAGACTTACGCCTGAGTTCTCACGTCTTCAGACTTGGACTCAGCCATGCTACCAGCATCCGAGGGTCTTCAGTTTGTGGATGGCCTATCATGGGACTTCTCAGCTTCCATAATCCTGTAAGCTGATTTAACTAATAAATCCCCACTCATATCTGTCTCTCTCTCTCAATCTCTCTCTCTGTCTCTCTCTCTATATATCTATATATATTTCTCTCTATATATAGATATATAGAGACAATAAAATGCATATATTTATATTTCTCTGTATAGAGACAATAATATATATATAATATGTAGATACATGTATATTTATGTATATATATTTTATTGGTTCTGTCTTACTAGAGAATAATATAATGACTAATATAACATCCCAATCAACACTTAATTTGGAAAGTTTTTTTTTTAAATTTAGTCATTCTGGGAGAAAATATTTGAAACTATGCATCTGACAGAGGATTAATATCCAGAATTTACAAGAAACTCAAACAACTCAACAATAAAAAATAATCCCTTAAAAAGTGGGAAAAGGATATGAATAGACATTTTTCAAAGAATACATATAACTGGCCAATAGGCGTATGAAAAAACGCTCAACATGATTAATCATCAGAGAAATGCAAATTTAAAGCACAATGAGATATCAACTTATACCAGTCAGAATGACTATTATGAAAAAGATAAAAAATAACATGTTGCCAAGGATGTGAAGAAAAGGGAACTCACATATTGTTGGTAGGAATGTAAAGTAGTACAACCTCTATGAAAACACAGTACAGAGATTTCTAAAAGAACTAAAAATAGATGTAGCAATTCGTAGCGATCCCACTACTGAGTATCCAAAGGAAAATAAATCATTATATCAAAAAGATTCCTGCACACATATGTTCATCACAGCACTATTCACAATAGCAATGATATGGAATCAACCTAAGTGTTCACCAACAGAAGACTGGATAAAGAAAATGTGGCATATATACAAAATGGAGTACTATTCAGTCATAAAAAAAGAATGAAATCATGTCATTTGCAGCAATGTGGACAGACCTGTCCATTAACTTAAGTGAAACAAGTCAGACACAGAAAGATAAATATCACATGTTCTTATAAGTAGGAGCCAAATAATGTGTACACATGGACTTAGAGTGTGGAATAATAAACAAATGGAGACTCTGAAGAGTGAGTGGGGTGTGAGAGGGGTGGATAATGAGAGATTACTTAATGCGTACAACGTACATTATTTGGTGATGGCTAACCTAAAAGCCCTGACTTCACCAATTTATGTATGTAACACAATTACATTTGTACCTTATACATTTATACACTTAAAAAAATAATTTTAATTCCAGAAAGGAAAAGTGGACCTTAAAAAACAATAAAAGGGAGTGCCCATCACACTTGAAATGTTGCTAGAGTTCATAGATCTAGCTGCTGGGTTTCTAAGCAAGCTAGGGGCTGCCGTGCACCAAAGCAGGAATCCAGGAGACAGGCAGCTGTGCAATTAATACATGTACTTAAAACTCCCAAACCTGCAGATGCCGTGCACAAGAAGCACCTTCAAGAGATTCCAGACCAGAGTAGCAATGTTACCACCAGCTTCATGTGGGGTTAGGATTCGAGAAAGACTTCTGAACTACTGGCAGGCATCGGGGTCTCTGCCCTGGAGAAGGAAGAGGCAGACAGTGAGATTATCCCCAAGGAACTGCTCTAAAACCTGGTCCAATCACACAGCCACCCAAGGAAATGATTGAAGAGCAAAAGGAATGATAAAGACTGTGATCATTCACAGGCCTAAACTAAATGGAGAGAACTTTCCAGGTGTTTCATGGGACTCCTTTCCAGATGAGCTGCTCTTGGGGATCTTTTCCTGTCTGTGCCTCACTGAGCTGCTAAAGGCCTTCGATGTTTTAAGAGGTGTTATTACCCTAGCGTCTGTTGAGTCTCTATGGCAGACTTTATACCTCACAGGTAAAAATCTTCACCCGGATGTGATTCATCTGAGTTGGTTGCCTTCCACTGCCAATAATCATTTATGACCAACCATTGGTTGAAGATTTCAGCCCTCTGCATATACAGCAGAGGGATGTGTTGAACTCAGTTATAGATGTGTCTGCCCTCCATGGCATTCTGTCTCAGGGATTCAAGTTGCAGAATCTAAGTTTTCTGGAAGACCTATGGCTTTCAGATCCCATTATCAATAATCTTGCACAGAACTCAAATTTAGTGCAACTAAACTTTTCTGGGTGTTCTGGATTCTCTTAATCCAGCTGTTCCAGACTGGATGAGCTAAGCCTCTGCTGGTGATATGACTTCACTGAAAAAGCATGTACAAGTGGTTGTTGCGCATTTGTCAGAGAGCATCACCCAGCTGAATCTCAGCGGCTGCCGAAAGAATCTCCTGAAATCCAATGTCTCTGCTTTAATTAGAAGATGTCCCAATGAGGGTCTAGATAGCCACCTAAACTTAAGTGATAATGTCATGCTAAAGCTAAAGAATGACTGCTTTCAGATATTCTCCAGCTCAACTACCTCCAGTACATATCACTCGGTCGGTGCTATGATATACTCAAAACTTTACTTGAACTTCAAGCAATTGCCACTCTAAAAACACTACAAGTCTTTGGAATCCTGCCAGACAGCGCCCTTCAACTGTTAAAGGAAGCCCTTCCTCAATGTATAGATTAATTGCTCCAATTTAACTACTACTGCCAGGCCAACTATTGGCAACAAAAAGAATTAGGAGATATGGGGCATCAAATGCTGACTGACATTGCAAAAGTCCAGTTGTCTATGAAGTATTTATTGCAGGATGGTGTCTCCCTTTTCTTTGGAACAGGGAAAATAGTCAGGAAGCCCAATTGTGGAGTGCTTGGCTAGTTTTATTCTTGGTTTTCTCTTTGCCTTCAGTCCACGAGTATTAAGGAATGATTTAAGAGGGAAAACAATGTGCTTTTCTGAAATGACTCTAAAGCTTCTATCACTGCTTTGCCCATTAAGGTAA
Organism: Rhinopithecus bieti; assembly: GCF_001698545.2. Lineage (NCBI taxonomy): Eukaryota > Metazoa > Chordata > Mammalia > Primates > Cercopithecidae > Rhinopithecus > Rhinopithecus bieti. The sequence goes on along the minus strand of NW_016862509.1, from coordinate 8,975 downwards.
AGTCTTTTTGAAAGGCTTTGCCTTTTGAAATTTGGGGAGAGTGAGCCTATACTTTCAAGACACCTTAAAGAGAAAAATTTGAGCCACGTCTTTCAAGTGCCCTTCTTATTAAGTCTATTCAGAATCAAGTTTAAAAATTACCACCAGCAAACAATCTTCATAGCCTATATGGTAACTTTTATCTATTTAATTTTATATTAGTGCCTTATAAGACAGTTTGGAAGAACAGTATGCTATTTTACTGTGAGCTGAACAAAAAGAGAATCATAGGATAGCAGCATTTGAGGCAATTATTCTGGAAATAGGAAAAATGCATTTTAATTTTGCCTTTAGATTTGAAATTAGGTTAAAGAAACAAATAGCCCCAGGTAATTCACCATAAAACATAAAAATAAATAAATAAATAAATAAACAACAAAGGGTATAGAATTAGTATAGGATTTGAAAGCTCAAGAGACAATTTTCTATGACAGGTTAATTTGAAGTATCCTTTAATATTCACTAAGGTACTATGTTTCCAGAATTCTAAATTAGGTGAGGAAATATAATTCTGGTTTTCTAACTTTATAATCAAATTGTATTAACATGGGTTCTTTAGCTTTTAAAATGACTTGCTTTGTTTTAGAAAGGTAGCATTAACCCGGTCCGTATTCTTGAAAAGTTTGATGGAAGAATTCTGAACTGAAGTTGCTTGCTGTTTTCCTTTAGCACTGAGTTTCTTGAGGTTACTTGTGTATTAATTTGGAATCAAGTATTTTCAATTGTCTTTTTTTAATGGTATCTCGTAATAATTATTCAAAACTATTCATTTTATGGGGTAATGGGACCTAAAATTCCCTAAGAGGAATTGCATGTTCCCTTCAACTGAAAATAAACACCAGAAGTCTGGGCACGGTGGTTCATGCCTGTAATTCCAGCACTTTGGGAGGCCGAGGCAGGCAGATCACTTGAGGTCAGAAGTTCTAGATCAGCCTGGCCAACATGGCAAAACCCTGTCTCTACTAAAATTACAAAAATGAGCCAGTCACGGTACCGCACACCTGTAATCCCAGCTACTAGGGAGACTGAGGCAGGAAAATTGCTTGAACCCAGAGGGCAGAGGTTGTGGTGAGCCCAGATTGCACCACTACACTCCAGCCTGGGTAACAGAGCCAGACTCTGTCAAAAAAAACAAAAACAAAAAACACTAGAAGAAGGTATATGTTCCATGCAGTTTCAGTAGTAAGCACTACTTTCACCTATGTAACAGTTAAGATTCAGGTACTGAACATTTTGATAGCATCAGTGATTTTTTTAAACTGGTACATAGAAGTAAAAAGATTATATTCTGCTTTTTAAAAGTAACAAAAAAAAATTAGTTTAAATTGATGAACTCCTGGTATGTTCAAAATGCAACAAAAAAAGCCAAAACTCATCATCCCTATTAACTGTTTTTTTAGAATCAAAAAAAATTAATGTTAGGAACAATAGTATGAAATGCCCTTATCTGCTCAGACCTAAGTAGTGTTACACAGGAAATGATTATGCTTCAATTTCTTAGTAGTTAAAAAATGCTAAATTCTACTTGAAATTATTGTTTACAGATTAGTGACAAGGACTGGTCACAGACTCAGACTTCTGGATGCCCTCAAACATACAGAACTCCCAAACTGAAGTCCAACTACAACCTACTTTGCCAACATGTCAGAGTAATCCATATTTTTGTGTGTGATTTCTACTTTTATAGACTTGTTTTAAAATAAAACACATTGTTGTTAAAAAAAGAAAAAAAGAATTGCACATACACAGACTGAGATGCATTCTTCTGTGAAGGATTCATGAACAGAACAACTTCACAACAATACTGAATCACGTAAAGGTGAAAACCCAATTATATTCTGATCACAGAAAATGAATAATGGTTCCCTTTCTGTAAGTGAATGGAAATAAAACAGTTAAAATATACATAGAAAAAGTAAATGTCACTTCTGCTTCCATCAAGTGACCAGGCTTGATGATGTGTCTGTGTTATATGTTTCCAAGGCAGATTGTGTGTTTGCTTTATGGCAATCATCAATATTGAAATAAAATAAATACTTGAGAAATTTTTAGTTATTCTGGTGGGTATCGTCATTTGCTATTAAGGCATGTCTCTCGATGTTTATTGTTTATTTAGAAAAAAAACAGGAGAAACAATAGTGGGAGTCTTTGACTATCCAAATTAACTAAAATTAAGCAGGTTGAGTAGAATTACTTAGATATACCTCTACAGCTCATTGCATTTCTCGGGCTCAAGTTTCGTAACTGAAAATTTTAAAAGCAAAGCAAACCAGAGCAAGTTATTTTGTGGATATTGACAAACTGATTCTAAAGTTTATATAGAGAGTCAAAAGATCTAGAATAGCCAACACAATATTGATGGAGAAGAACAAAGAAGAAGACTAACACTTCAAGACTTACTATGAGACTACACAGTAATCAAGACAGTAATCAAGTATTGGCAGAAAAATAGACAAATAGGTCAGTAGAACAGACTAGAAAGACCAGAAATAGACCAACACAAATATATTCAACTGAATTTGACATAGGAGCAAAGCAGTTAGGTGGGGAAAAGACAGTCTTTTCAACAATGGTACTAGAACGACTGGATATCCACATAAAATAAAATGAATCTTAACATACACCTTATACTCTTCACAAAATTAGCTCAAAATGGATCATAGACCTAAATGTAAAATGCAAAACTATAAAATTATGAGAAGATAACATAGGAGAAAATCTAGATAATCTTGGGTTTGGCAATGACTTTTTTTTTTTAATGAGACGGAGTCTAGCTCTGTGGCCCAGGCTGGAGTGCAGTGTG
>NW_016862509.1:0-2159 GCF_001698545.2 Rhinopithecus bieti | reverse complement strand
AATAAATAAATAAATAAATAAATAAATAAATAAATAACATTGTTTATTTTGCTTCCTACAAGGGCAAATAACATGATTTTGAAACAATTGGAATGTTTCAAACTGGGTTGACAGACCAGTTGACTTTGAACTCACTGGCGTTGCAATTAGGCGTGCTTATCCTCAAATGGGCTGATTTTCATATTTGAGGTATGAAGCATATATGTAAATGAAATGTATTCATACCTTTTATTTGGTGTTTCTCCTAGTAGAAATGTCAGATGACATTCTAGAGCCTTTAAACATAATGAAAACTAAATTAAAGCCTATTTCTATGAGTCTGGCTTTATTTCTTATTCTTTTCCTTACTGTTATACGCATCTTAAGGCATCATTGCCTTCCTGTATCTTCTTACTTCCATGCAAAGTGGCAATAGTGTAGATCTTCTGTCATTATGGCCACTAGCTCACCACCTGGTCTGGCCCCAAATCACTCTCTAATGTTTGCATAGACGTACACCCACTTCATACCTGGCTTTCTGATTGGTGAACTTTTTGTTCTATACTGAAATATAACTAGACTGCTTTAGAATTAAAATAGTTTGAGATTCTGCAAAGTAACCTAGAAAATGAAAGGTAGAAACGATAATTGAGGTAAATCAAAAACATATCATACATTTGTATGAAAACCATCTGCGATGAAGTAGTAGGGAAAGAGAAAAGTTAAAAGATAAATGAGTTCTTGTCCTTCTGGATATAAGATGAATATAACCTGGGATCAGGAAAAAATTCCCCTTGGGGTGTTTTATTACCCAGTCCTATAAAGTGTAGGATTTATGCTCTCCCCTTTCCCATGTTGAGCGCTGTGTAAGAAAGATGTGAACTAAACAGATGGCTAAAAATACAATTGATGCCTAGGTTTCTAAGCTTTGAAATGATAATTCAGCAAATACTACCCTAGTCTCTGACTTTACTCCAAGGAGTGTTTTAGAAACTCATTTAGGAGCATGGCCTCCAAAAAAAATAAGTTTTGGAAGGTAATCCTTTATTTTTGTTTTTTCTTTGAAATGCCAATAAAGCTCAAGTGACAACAGTCAACAACTTTCTAATCCATATTTCTAGCTTATAAGAACCGAGTTATTCCACAAATATCTCTCTTTCTCCCATCACACCAGTATCTGCCCATGTATTAGAAGCAGTCTTCCACTGTTTAAGAGGAGGAACAGCAGGTTGGGCATAGTGGCTCATGCCTATAATCACAGCACTTTTGGAGGCCGAGATAGGAGGATTGCTTGAGGCCAGGAGTTCGAGACCAGCCTGGACAACATAGGGAGACTCTGTCTCTACAAAAAATACAAAAATTAGACAGGAATGGTGGCATGCACCTGTAGTCCCAGCTGCTCGAGATGCTGAGGCAAGAGGATTGCTTGAGCCCAGGAGTTCAGGTTACAGTAAACTATGATCACACACCACTGCACTCCAGCCTGGGTGACAGAGTGAAACCCTGTTTCATAAAAAAAAAAAAAAAAGAATTGTGGCAACAAATATGTAGAAAAACAACCTTTTCCAAGTCTTTTACAGTGCCCCCTTTAGATGCAAGTAGCAATAAGCCAAATCCTATTAAGATGGAATGATCACTGCTCTGTAGCTACTTTGTCCAAATATGGGCTCCCAGTTTATGCCATTAAGTTCAGAAGTTTGAGCTACACCAACCTTTTCCAGTTATTGTCACTAGACTATGGACATCAGCATTTTTACTGTTAGCAGGTACATGGCTGATAACAGGTGATAGTCTATACTCTGTCCTTAATCCAGGCTTGGCCTAACAAAAGAGACAACATCTAAATGGAAAAGAATGGGGGTAGTTTTGATCTCCTTTGACATTGCCAATGCTTTATGTTATTACTCTCTAGGCTGACTTGAAAGAACACAGACTTTGTGAAAACATTTTAATGGAAGGAAGTATCAAGTAAAACTCAGGATTGTAACATTACTTAGCAATGCCTGGAGCCTGCATCTTCCTGCCACCATTATCACAATAAACTCATAAAGGTGTAAAACTATGCAGAGCCATGTCAGACACATTAAAATAACATCTGCTAAATGACTCTTATGGCACATTTCTTTCCTTGTTATTCTTTCCATTCATCATTTTCTCCTTACCTAGTTTTGAACTGGGCT
>NW_016862508.1:0-296 GCF_001698545.2 Rhinopithecus bieti | reverse complement strand
TACATTTTTTTGTTTTGTTTTGTTTTGAGACGGAGTCTCCCTCTGTCGCCCAGGCTGGAGTGCAGTGGCGCGATCTCGGCTCACTACAAGCTCCGCCTCCCGGGTTCACGCCATTCTCCTGCCTCAGCCTCCCGAGTAGCTGGGACTACAGGCGCCCGCCACCTCGCCCGGCTAGTTTTTTGTACTTTTTTAGTAGATACGGAATTTCACCGTGGTCTTGATCTCCTGACTTCCCGACTCGCCCGCCTCGGCCTCCCAAAGTGCTGGGATTACAAGCGTGAGCCACCGCGCCCGGT
>NW_016862507.1:0-1255 GCF_001698545.2 Rhinopithecus bieti | reverse complement strand
CGTAGTGGTTCTCCTGGCACGGAGTTTGAGATCTGAGAACAGACAGACTGCCTCCTCAAGTGGGTCCCTGACCCCAAGTAGCCTAACTGGGAGGCATCTCCCAGTAGGGGCCGAATGACACCTCATACGGCCAGGTGCCCCTCTGAGATGAAGCTTCCAGAGGAACGATCAGGCAGCAATATTTGCAGTTCTGCAGCCTCCGCTGGTGATACCCAGGAAAATAGGGTCTGTTATGGACCTCCAGCAAACTCCAACAGACCTGCAGCTGAGGGTCCTGACTGTTAGAAGGAAAACTAACAAACAGAAAGGACATCCACACCAAAACCCCATCTGTACGTCACCATCATCAAAGACCAAAGGTAGACAAAACCACAAAGATGGGGAGAAACTAGAGCAGAAAAGCTGAAAATTCTAAAACTGGAGTGCCCCTTCTCCAAAGGAACTCAGCTCCTCACCAGCAACGGAACAAAGCTGGATGGAGAATGACTTTGACGAGTTGAGAGAAGAAGGCTTCAGACGACTGGTAATAACAAACTTCTCCGAGCTAAAGGAGGATGTTCGAACCCATCGCAAAGAAGCTAAAAAACTTGAAAAAACATGGGATGAATGGCTAACTAGAAGAAACAGTGTACAGAAGACCTTAAATGACCTGATGGAGCTGAAAACCCATGGCACGAGAACTATGTGACGCATGCACAAGCTTCAGTAGCTTATTCAATCAACTGGAAGAAAGGGTATCAGTGATTGAAGATCAAATGAATGAAACGAAGGGAGAAGAGAAGTTTAGAGAAAAAAAGAGTAAAAAGAAACCAACAAAGCCTCCAATACATATGGGACTATGTGAAAAGACCAAATCTACATCTGATTGGTGTACCTGAAAGTGACGGGGAGAATGGAACCAAGTTGGAAAACACTCTGCAGGTTGTTATCCAGGAGAACTTCCCCAACCTAGCAAGGCAGGCCAACATTCATATTTGGAAATACAGAGAATGCCACAAAGATACTCCTTGAGAAAAGCAACTCCAAGACACATAATCGTCAGATTCGCCAAAGTTGAAATGAAGGAAAAAATGTTAAGGGCAGCCAGAGAGAAAGGTCGGATTACCCACAAAGGGAAGCCCATCAGACTAACTGAGAGATTTTGTCACCACCAGGCTTGCCTTACAAGAGCTCCTGAAGGAAGCACTAAACATGGAAAGGAACAACCGGTGTCAGCCACTGCAAAAACATGCCAAATTGTTAAGACCATCCATGC
>NW_016862506.1:0-1271 GCF_001698545.2 Rhinopithecus bieti | reverse complement strand
ATTGTTTTCCTTTGTCCTTGTTATCTATTTAATATAATTAATATTTGTAATGATAACACTTAGGGTCTCTCTCACGCACATTCAGAAATATACATAGAAGTTCCTCAATTTTATTGGCTTTTCAAAAAAATCAGTTTTTTGCTATTTTATTCTCTCTAGTATGATTCTTTTTTTAAAAAAATTTTGCTGTACTTTGTTAGACTTCGCGATATACGTGCTTAACTTTTATTTTGTTTCTTTTTTTCTAATGTACACTTTTAAGTCCATAAGTTTATTACTGAGTGCTCATTTTAAAATATTTCTGAGATTACAATCTAATCTCTTCTTTGACCTGTGAGTTTATGTGACATTTAATAATTTCTAAATACTTTCATTTTCCTGTTTGTCTTTTAGTTGTTGATTTCTTTATTTTATTGAAGTCAGTAAATATATACTGTATAACTTTGAACTTTGAAATTTGTTGCAACTTAATTGATTGCCATACCTTTGATCAATTTTAAAATGCTTTATGCATTCTGGAAAATAATGTGCGTCCTTTGTTAGAGCAATATGTGATATATCAGCTTGTTCAGTTTTGTTTATTTTGTTTTAAAACTATTCTACTTAGATACTAATTCCTTTGTCTGCTTTATAAATAATGAGAAAACATAAATATGATACCCACTATGACTTTAGATTTATTTTTGTCTTCTTATAGTGGTATCAATTTATCCCATATATTTTATCACTAGGTTATTAAATGCATATACATAAAATTATACTAGCTTCCTAGATCATTTTCCTAAATCATTTTCTTCATGACTTGATGTTTATCTTTTATCATAAACTCTATTTCTTTGTCTGATATTAACATAATTATACGAGCTCTCTTGGTTAATATTGTTTATGTAACTAACATTTGTTTAGTCTCATCTACACATTTCATCTCATTATTTTGTACTTCATCTCAGATGTTATCTTTGGGAATACGTTTTATCTATTCATTGTAGATTCTATACCATACCAAGGAAGGAATATGTTATGGTCCAGCTTGGTCAATTGGCAAGTATATCATTTCCTCCTATTTAAAGGTATTAGGTGTCAAAACATACCACACCAGAACTGATGATTTCAAAGAATTTAAATCTTTATTACTTAGGCATAAACCAAACAAATAACGAAGGGAAAATGAAAGGGGGAAATGCAAGATGGTTCTGTTATGATTGGCACATGTTGTCTTGTCTCTCAACGAGAGAGAGAAGAGTGTTCTGGTGAGATTTTTTCGTGTTACC
>NW_016862505.1:0-1275 GCF_001698545.2 Rhinopithecus bieti | reverse complement strand
AAATGTGGTATAGTTTTATGAAAGTTCTAAGATTGCACTAGAGCAAGGCTATACACTACATAATGTATTTTAAATATTGAATATAATGTTTTCAAAATGATTTTAAATGAATTTAAAATTTAAAATTATTGTTACTGTTATGCAGTCATAAATCGCTTAATGATGGAAGTACATTCTCAGAAGTGCATTAACAGGCAAATAAGTCATTGTGCAAACACCAGAGAGTGTACTTACATAAACTTTGGTTCTATAATGGTATAGTAAAATATGGTATTATAATCTGATGGGATCATTATCCTATATGTGTTCCACTGTTGACCAAAACATTGTTATGTGGCATACAACTATGTAACAAATCTTAATAATTTGTAACTGAGATTTTGAGAACTTTGTAACTACATCTCACTTCTATTATTTTCTTTCTTTTCTCCTTGATATTCATTTAAAATCACATATTTATAAGTGCATTTATTATTTGTAGAAAAATTTTGATTTTTTTGCTTGCCATTAACTATTACTTCATTAACTTCACAGACCCATTTAATAAGAGATATTTAAAAATGGTATGCCCACTTTGAAACTATAATACCTTGTTTAACATAGGTTCTTACAAGGGAGAACAGAGGAAAGCAGAAGAATAGTAGTTATACCAGGCATGCTGACCACCTTCCATTTGTCCGCCATATCTGCACTCCACTCTGCCCTGGGTTCTGGGAGGTTCACTGTGTGTAGTCCTTAGTTCCTCCTCCCTTCTGGCTCTCTGACTTTGGTTTAGGTCTGCCCAGTGGGAAATACCAAAAGAATATGAGAAAAAAGGCTGGGCGTGATGGCTCACGCCTGCAATCCCAGGACTTTAGGAGGCCGAGGTGGGCGGATCACGAGGTCAGGAGATCGAGACCATCCTGGCTAACACGGTGAAACCCCGTCTCTACTAAAAATACAAAAAATTAGCCGGCGAGGTGGCGGGCGCCTGTAGTCCCAGCTACTTGTGAGGCAGGAGAATGGCGTGAACCCGGGAGGTGGAGCTTGCAGTGAGCCAAGATCGCGCCATTGCACTCCAGCCTGTGTGACAGAGCGAGACTCCGTCTCAAAAAAAAAAAAGACTGAGGTTGAAGGTATCCTTTAAGGTTGCCCATTAGTGGCAACCCTGTATCTGTGCACCTGTCCTCTTCTTTAAGCTGAAGAGTGTTAATTTTGACCTGCTGTTCTCAGCCCCATAGTACCGCATCGTTCTTTAAGGTCTTTCTCACACCGTGCCCGTAAGTTTTCTTACAT
>NW_016862504.1:0-1292 GCF_001698545.2 Rhinopithecus bieti | reverse complement strand
TTAGATTAGATTAGAAATCTTTAACGTGGTTGTGCTTTGGTCAAAAGGATTTTACTAGAGAGTAAAATTTTACTAGAGAGTAGGATTGTGCTTTGGTCGAAAGGATTTTACTAGAGAGACTCTGGTGAGGTGATGGGTACTTGTATACTGCATCTTTAGAGTTTTAATGATTTTTTTTCTTATTAAGAAACAGCGTGTTAAGATCTGTCTTAAAACAAGATGCTAAGCATAATGAGGGTAGAGTATAATTGTTGATAAAATGTGTACACGAGTAGAAAGATCGCTCATGGAAAAAATGGAACAAATGCTCATGGAAGAAATGGCTGAGTTACAAATCTGTTCCTGCCATTTAGAGTATTAACTTTGTGACTTTGAATTTGAGCATTCATATTTATTTCTCAGTTCACCATGTTTTTGTATGGATGCCATGTTTCTCCCAACTGATAATTACATGGACTTCTTTTTAAATTTTTTTTATTTTTTCTCTTTAATTTTTTATTTCTTTGGGTTTTTTTTGTAACATCTTTTCACATCACGTGAACTTCTTATGCTTCAGTTTTATTTGCTTCAAAAGACATCATACTACCTTTTTAAAGGTTCCCCAATCCTGCAAGATAATTTTATGAAGCCAGATGATATATATAATTAATCAAATTATTGAAAGTATGCCCTCCAAAATTGTGGAAATTCTGTAATATCATTAAAAGGGCAATCTCCAGGTTTGATATGGTGACTGCACAAAATTGTCAGGGACCAAGTCTTCTGTTCAGAATGTTTTTAGGCACAAGTATTAAATACATGATTCTAGCATAAACAGAGGACATTTATTACCTCACATAATAGGAAGTTCATAGGTGAATTTTTCTCCAGGCATGGTTTGAAGTCTAGAAGGATCCAGTTACTTTTCAGTCTGTTCTTCTGTGGGCTTCATCCCAAGATAGTTCCCTTGTGGTGGCAGTTGGTAATATATGCTTCCTTGTTCACATGCATTAGTAGACAGAGAACCTTTTTCACGTCTGCCATCTATAAATCAGTGGTGATTGGGCTGCCTGAACTCATGTGCCCATTTCTGGACTAAAACAATCACTGAGATTGCCAGGAAACCAATAACCTTTTCGAATCAATAATGGGGATTGAGAGTGTGGTTAGAAATGAATGTGAGAATATCAGCCACACCATTGACTACACAAACTCTTGCTTGACTATTTTTTTTTTTTCTACAGCTAGTTTGATAATTTGGTTTGTTTTTCTTTTTAGAAGACCATTAATTAATGACCTCATGCATGAAGAAC
>NW_016862503.1:4807-6792 GCF_001698545.2 Rhinopithecus bieti | reverse complement strand
CAAACATGCTCCCCACCACACAGGCGCATGTGTACTCATCACACATAGATACACACAGACCCCACACTCAAACACACTGACACGCATGTGCTCACACATGCACACACACACACACACTGAGCTGCCTCAGACACAGACCCAGGACCCTCAGGCATGTGCCCCACAATGACCTACAAACACACAAGCTCTCAAGGGCACCCCACATGCACACCACCACACTGACACAACCCACGAACACGCCCCACACCCTCCTGCACTCCATCACACACAGACACACACCTCCCACCTGGGTGTCCCCGCCTGCACTTGCCTGGCAGCCTGCTGTGGTTGCCCTGGAAACGCTGTCACCATGGTGGCTTTGCAGAGCCTGGGGTGTAGCTCCAGTGCAAAGCCCACCCTGGGGCACAGGCAGCCAGTGGGCATGGACTGGATTCGGAAGAGACGCCCAATGGAGGGCTCAGGTGGGCGGGGACAGGCCCTGAGAGGCACGGTGGGGCAGGGCAGTTCAATCCCACCAGACTCCCTGCAACTTGGCTGTGCCGCCCCTGCCAGGTCCTGAGATGCGAGGAAATGCAGCCCACCCTGCCCCTGCCTGCCCACGTCAGCAGTGCCCACAGGCAGAATCCCTTCCTGAGCCCCTTGCTCTCCTAGAGATAGCATGGGCCACAGGAGGAAGGAAGGAGCTGGGGAGAAGGTGGGGCCTACAACCTGGCTTACTGGGGAGGAGGGGTGACCAAGAGCCAGGAATCCTGGCACAGCCAGGAGGAGCCGATGAGCCAGGGCAAGGAGTCAACACTGGAGCCTGATCTCCCGGGCAGGGTGCTGTCCTGGGCCCCGGCAGGGCCAGATGAGAGACTGAGTCCCAAGGCCCACCTCTGCCCTCCCAGGCACCCTGAGGTGTGGTCCCAGGGCCTCCCGACTCGAATGGAGGCCAGGTAGGGCCGGCAGGTGGGAGCACCTAGGCATGCACTGGGTGTGCAGAGGGAGGGTCCATGCTGCCCCCCACTTACCAGGCTGCAGGGACAGAGCACCGGGGCTGCCTCTGGGGCTCTTGGTGGGGCATGGGCTGTGCTGGGAGGCCCGGACATTAGGGAGGGAGGATGGGCTTGGAATGGAGACTATAAAAGGTCACAGTGGGGAGGTCCACTGACCCCTGTCCTTCTCATGGGGTTCTCCAGCACACCCTGCTGCCACTGCCCCATCGGCCTGGAGCCAGGCTCCATTGTGGAGAGGGTAGTGGCCACCGTGGAAGGGATGGGGACACTTAGAGGCTGAGCTGCTGGATGCAGGTTGACATTTGAAGCCTGGCCTGATGGAGCTGGGCTTTCCCTCGGGCGCTGGACAGGCCACCCTGCCTTCTGGCTCTGCTTCCCTCCTGCATCTGGTGCTGGGATTGACGGGTGGTCAGGGTGCCTGCTCTGAGCTAAGGCCTGACTGGCCCCAAATTCTGGGACCCATGCAGAGGGAAGGGGACATCTGTGGTCCTTGGAGGAAGGAGTCGAAACAACTGGGGCAGAAAAGGGGATGAGTGGGCAAGGGCGGGAGAGCACATCTGAGAGTGCCCAGGGATGAGGAGTGAGCAGGGACCCTGTGCAGCTGCTCCAGCCTGGACTGAAGCCCACCAGGGTACACTCCAAGGGCTGGTGGAGTGCCAGGGCCACACTGCTGAGGCTCCCTGTCCTCGAAATCTGCCTGGAGCCCTCCTACCTCTCCAAAGGCAGCATTCTCCTCTCCACTGAGCCTGTGTATTCATCCACACAGTGCCCATTTCCCAAGGCAGGGGCTTGCGAGACAGGAGCCAGGCCAGGCCCACATCTGCTTCGCATGGCTTGTTTGTGATGTGGTGCTCAGAGCTGTTCCTCCAGAAACACGCCTCAGCAGCCCAGCACCTTCCAGGGAGCCTTGCACACAGGCATGCATGAGGAAGCTGTGAGGAGTGTGATGACAACAGCAATAATGACAAAATGATGGCAGTGGTGTGAGGA
>NW_016862503.1:0-1883 GCF_001698545.2 Rhinopithecus bieti | reverse complement strand
CATGCACACACCTGGGTACACAGCATCCACATGGCACAGACACGCACACACCTGGGTACACAGCATCCACACGGCACATGCACATGCACACATGGGTACACAGCATCCACACGGCACATGCACATGCACACATGGGTACACGGTCGCACACACGTGTCAGTATCAGCAAGCAGCCCCACTCCATGACAGACCCAGCATGCTCCATTCCCAGTTTTGAGGATCTGAAATTCTTCCTTAACCTCAATATTTTCATTCTGAACACACACGTGTTGTGTTTTGTTTTTTTCACAGTCATTAGATTCAGAGTAATTAAACCAAAAGCTCATTTCTGGAAAGAGACAAAGTATTTTGAGTTTCCACATCAATATTCAACAGCTGCCTAACATTCTACATATTGCCCTGGTGGGTAAAACGATTTCTACTCTCCATAAAGATGGACTTGGCCACAAATCCCAAGAGAAAGAAAGACATTTTCTTGTGTAGAATCAGCCATAGTGTCTGCCTTACATAGAGTTTGACAGTTTATTTTCTTATTTTAAAATCTCAGAGCCAAATTCAGTTCGACAATCAAGTTCAATGATTAGTCGAATTTAGAGCTAATGTGTATGAAGCTGGAATTTAACACATTAAACATTTCAGGGGAAAAGTGCACAATATGAGACAGAAAGGCAGAGGCTTCCTGTAGAACTAAGCCTAGAGTGGTTATAGGAAAATGTGTCAATCAGCAGGGCCTTCATTCTCTCCAATGTGACAGCTCAGAACATTTGCAAAATCCATTTTGCTGGCTGAGAAAGGAATACTGTGCCCCTCTTCCTGCAAAACCAAGCCATGCAGAACAAAATTACAGGCCAGGAGGACGTGCCAGGGCCTGTATGGACAGTGCTAGATGGTGCAGAACCCACATGCTGGGTCCTGTGTGCTCGTGCCCATCCAGAGATGCCTTGGGGAGACAAACAGGCCTTCGAATGCAGAGGGCTTGTCCAGGGAGCAGGTGAGGGGAAACGCAAACACAAGTGCGGCCTCCAGGGTGGCCCAGCTCAAGCCTGTCAGAGCATGCCTGCCTCGGCTCCAGGGCTTCCGGGACCCCACCACTGAATGCCAGGCCACCCCAGGCAGCGGACAGGCTGCGAGAATGGGCCTCAAGCCCTTGCTGGTCTCCTCGCCAGCCACAGAGGGACAAGCTCTGATGAGGTGGCAGAGCCCCTACTCATCCTGTGGGCACCCACTGGTTAGAGACACCCTGGCTGCCTGGGTGCCCGAGCCAAGCCTCCCCTGGGGCCGTGTGCGTCCCATTTGGAGTCCCCCCCATGCCCACTGTCCTCTCCACAGATGCTCTGGTGGGTCGGGTGGTGGCCTACCAGAGTGGAGCAGGGGTCCCCGAGACACCAGGAAGCTCAGCACCTGCTTTTCAGGCTGAAGCTGGCAGCTGGACCACATCCACTTGCCTAGGACTGCAGAGCACCACCTGGCACCTTCCTGAATATGACACACGTGCTCATGACCCACAGGATCCAGTGGCTCCACCCTAGGCGTGAGCCTGAGAGAAGCAAAAACACACAACCACACAGAGACTGCACGAAAGTCCACAGCAGTTTTATGCACAGCAGCCAAAAGGCAGAGACAGCCCACATGCCCACAGACTGACAGATGGACAAACACCGTGTGTTCACCCACATGGGGAGCATCATTCGGCATAGAAAGGAGTGGGGCACAGGCTCCAACACGGGGCATCATGAAAGCACTGTGCTTGGTGAGGGAAGTCACACACGCCACACATGACCGCCTGCCAGAACACATGCTACACACAACGGTGTGCCACACACAACCACACGTCACACGGAACATGTTACACATAATGGTGTATCGCAACCGCATGTCACACC
>NW_016862502.1:0-1277 GCF_001698545.2 Rhinopithecus bieti | reverse complement strand
CCGAGTAGCTGGGACTACAGGTGCCCGCCACCACGCCTGGCTAATTTGTTATATTTTTAATAGAGATGGGGTTTCACCGTGTTAGCCAGGATGGTCTCGATCTCCTGACCTCATGATCCGCGCCTCAGCCTCCCAAAGTGTTGGGATTACAGGTGTGAGCCACTGCGCCCAGCCTAATTTTGTATTTTAGTAGAGACGGGATTTCTCCATGTTGGTCAGGCTGGTCTTGAACTCCCTACCTCAGGTGATCCTCCCGCCTGGGCCTCCCAAAGTGCTAGGATTACAGGCGTGAGCCACCGCGCCCAGCCTCTTCCCCTTCTTAGGTGACTCAGGATGTGCCCAGTCCACCAGTGCTCCCTTTTTCACAACACTGTGACTATTAGCAAGAAGAAAGTGCCCCAGCCACACCAGCAGGATGACCACTGGTATTTTGACTATAGCAAGAATAACAAATTATGTTTATTGACGGCATTTTATGTGTATCCTCTCATTAAATCTTTACAACAACTGTAGCATGGGTACCCTGATTATCCTTGTCTTCATCCTGTTACTAAGGAAGAATGCGGGGCTGAGAGAGGTTAGCAAGCTGCCTGGTCACTCAGCTAGCCAGAGGCAGAGTTGAGCTCAGACCAATTCCGACTGACTCCCGAACACACACTCTTAGCCTTTGCCTGCCTCTGTAGTGGGGCCCCACCTACCCTGTGGTCAGTGCTATGTGTGTGCTGGCCCACTGCTTGGGATGGTCTTCCTACTTCCTCTCCAGTTGACCCCATTGAACCCATTTCTTGAGACCCAACTCAGATCTCACTTCCTCCCTGAGACCTTATCAGCCCTCTCCATCTCTCTATTAGGCATCAGTGGCAGGTGATTCTCAGCCATCCCTTGGAATGTTATCCGGCTGTTTTGAGTGTGCACGTCTCCAAAGTCTCCAATGAGAATCCAGCTTTCTTAGGTGCAAATCCTAGGTCCTGAGTTTTCTTTCACTCAAAAGGTTTAGTTGAAGAGACTTTTAAGTTAGTTAGGGGGAAGGGAACTAACTGGGAGGATACGGCACCCAGGGACTGTACTGTAAGTGGTCACAGGGGAATGGTCCTGTGGGGGGAAGCCATTGCCCCTCTGAGGCCTGAAGGAACTCCATTGGAGAGAACTGTCACCCCAGCCCAGTGAGAGCCGTAGCTATTGGACAGAAGCCTCATGTAGGAGCTGATGGATTTGAGAACTGGCTTTCTACTTGGTGAGTAAGAACTCAATGAAAGCCAATGGGGAGGGCTTTCTTT
>NW_016862501.1:0-903 GCF_001698545.2 Rhinopithecus bieti | reverse complement strand
TTTTTTTTTTTTTTTTTTTTTTTTTTTTTTTGAGATTGAGTCTCTCTCTACCGTCCAGGCTGGAGTGCAGTGGTGTGATGTCGGCTCAGTGCAACCTCTGCCTCCAGAATTCAAACCATTCTCCTGCCTCAGCCTCCCGTGTAGCTGTGATTACAGGTGTGCACCACCACGCCTGGCCTCTATCATCATTCTGAATGTGATTTTTTTCCTATTGATTCTTGCAGTTGTATAAAACATTATTAATTTTTATGTTGTCCTTGTATAACTCTGTTTACTTTCCAGTGATTTATACTTAAATGATCATATCATATACAAAAGAAATTTTAAAAATAAAGTCAAAGATGTAAATAAAGAAATACCCCCCAGATTCCAAATTTGTCTTTCTTTCTCCACCCAAAATCAAACTTTTGTTTGATTTATATTAACTAAGACCTCAATTATAACAATAGTTCATAGTAGTATTGTTCTTCGATCTCTCACTCATATGAAATACTATTTTCACTTTATCAAATGCTTAGCACCCTATACTTTTTTGTTTTTGCTAATTCTGTCTAGAACAACGTATCAATTTTAGCTAAGTGCATCCAAAACTCCCTGCTTTAAAATTGTGTGGTGTTCTGTCCTTTTTTTGGTCTTCTTTCCTTCCTCCCTCCCTCTCTTCCTCCCTCCTTTCCTTCCTCCCTCCCTCCCTCACTCTCTCTTTCTCTCTCTTTCTTTCCCTCCCTCCCTCCATCTCTCCCTCCCTCCTTCCTTCCTTCCTTTCTCTTTCTTTCTTCCTTCCTTCCTTTCTTTCTTTCTTTCTTTCTTTCTTTCTTTCTTTCTTTCTTTCTTTCTTTCTTTCCTTCCTTCCTTCCTTCCTTCCTTCCTTTTCTTCCTTCCTTCCTTCCTTCCTTCCTTCCTTCC
>NW_016862500.1:0-827 GCF_001698545.2 Rhinopithecus bieti | reverse complement strand
GAGGGAGGGAGAGTGAGGGAGAGGGAGGGAGGGAGGGAAGGAGGGAGAATGAGCAGGGGAAACTGCCACTTTTAAACTATCAGATCTCGGGAGAACTCCCTCACTATCACGAGAACAGCCTGGGGGAAACCATCTTTATAATCCAATCACCTCCCACCAGTTCGTAATTGACATGCAGGGATTACAATTAGTAATGAGTTTTGGAGGCTGGGCACCATGGCTCACGCCTGTAATCCCAACACTTTGGGAGGCTGAGGTGGGCGAATCACGAGGTCAGGAATTCGAGACCAGCCTGGCCAACATAATGAAACCCTGTCTCTACTAAAAATACAAAAAAAATTAGCCGGGTGTGGTGGGACATGCCTGTTGTCCCAGCTACTCAGGAGGCTGAGGTGGGAGAATCGTGTGAACCTGGGAGGCAGAGTTTGCAGTGAGCTGAGATCGTGCCTTTGCACTCCAGCCTGGGTGACAGAGTGACATTCGGTCTCAAATAAAACAAAAAAACAAAAAAATAAACAAACAAACAAAAAAAAACCAGCCGGGTGTGGTGGCTCACACCTGTAATCCCAGCACTTTGGGAGGCTGAGGCGGGTGGATCACTTGAGGTCAGGAGTTCAAGACCAGCCTGGTCAACATGGTGAAACACCGCCTCTACTAAAAATACAAAATTAGCTGGGCATGGTGGCACATGCCTGTAATCCCAGCTACTTGGGAGGCTGAGGCAGGAGAATCACCTGAACCAGGGAGGTGGAGGTTGTAGTGAGCTGAGATTGTGCCATTGCACTCCAGCCTGGAAAACAAGAGCAGGCCGGGCGCGGTGGCTCAAG
>NW_016862498.1:0-821 GCF_001698545.2 Rhinopithecus bieti | reverse complement strand
CTGGCTAACATGGTGAAACTCCATCTCTACTATTAATACAAAATTAGCCGGGCATGGTGGTGCACGCCTGTAATCCCACCTACTCATGAGGTTGAGGCAGGAGGATCGCTTGAACCCAGGGGCAGAGGTTGCAGTGAGCCGAGATTATGCCATTGCACTCCAGCCTGGGTGACAAGAGCGAAACTCTGTCTCCAAAAATAATAATAATAATAATAATAATAATAATAATAATAATAATGGCCGGGCACAGTGGCTCATGTCTGTAATCCCAGTACTTTGGGAGGCTGAGGTGGTTGGATCACCTGAGGTCTGGAGTTCGAGACCAGCCTGGCCAACATGGTGAAACCCTGTCTTTACTAAAATACAAAAGGAGCTGGGTATGGTGATGCGCACCTGTAATTTCAGGTACTCGGGAGGCTGAGGCAGGAGAATTGCTTGAACCTGGGAGGCAGAGGTTGCGGTGAGCTGAGATCACACCACTGCACTCCAGCCTGGGCCACAGAGCGAGACTCCATCTCAAAAAAAACACAAACAAACAACGGTGGGGCGCGGTGGCTCACACCTGTAATCCCAGCACTCTGGGAGGCCGAGGCGGACGGATCACAAGGTCAGAAGTTTGAGACCAGCCTGACCAACATGGTGAAACCCTGTCTCTACTAAAATACAAAATTAGCTAGAGGTGGTGGCAGGCACCTGTAATCCCAGCTTCTCGGAAAGCTGAGGCAGGAGAATCGCTTGAATCTGGGAGGTGGAGGATGAGGTGAGCCCAGATCATGCCACTGCACTCAAGCCTAGGTGACAGAGGGAGAACTCTGTCTCAA
>NW_016862497.1:0-1019 GCF_001698545.2 Rhinopithecus bieti | reverse complement strand
AACAATCCAAATTCTCCCAATCCCTATAATAGTAGTGATTTGATCTAAATAAGTAGTTAGAGTCCATGAATTCGTATGTGGAAGAAAAAGCCACTCTACTAAGTCCTGTTCTTGGACAATAACACCAGTAGGTGAATGCTGAGTTGAAAAAATTAACAAATCTAGAGTCTTCTCTGGATCTATTCTATTTATTTGAGCTTTATGGACTTGCTTCTCAGTCAATTGTAACTCTGCCTCAGCTGCCTTTGTTAATTGCCGAGAGCTAGTGAGACTAGGATTTCCTCTAAGGACAGAAAACAGATTACTCATGGCATAGGTAGGAATGCCTACAGCAGGTCGTATCCAATTAATGTCCCCAGTAATTTTGAAAGTCATTTAATGTTTTTAATTGATCCCTAGGTATGGTTACTTTCTGTGGCACAATGGTAGTGTCATTTACTAAGGTCTCTAGGTAGGAGTAAGGAGTAGTAGTCTGAATTTTGTCAGGAGCTATAATTGAACCAGCGTGAGAAATCAAATGTTGCAAGTGATCATAATATTGGAGTAATATTTCTCAAGTGGGGGTAGCACAAAGTATATCATCCTTATAGTGAATAATGTGACACTGTGAAAATTTTTTACTGGTAGGTTTAATCGCTTGGCCCACACACTTCTGGCAAATTGTTGGACTGTTTAACATGCCCTGTGGCAACACTTTCAATAATAACGCCTGGCAGGCTGCAGGTTGTTTACTGCAGGAATTGTAAATAGAAACCATTCACAGTCTTGCTCAGCTAAGGGGATAGTAAAGAAATAGTCTTTTAAATCTATGACTATTAAAGGCCAATTTTGGGGAATTGTAGCAGGAGAAGGCAATACTGGCTGTAAAGCTCCCATAGGTTGTATAACTGAATTGATGGCTCTTAGTCAGTTAACATTCTCCGTTTACCTGATTTTTTTCTTAATTATGAAAACTGGATAATTCCAAGGGGAAAGTATTGGAGCTATGTTACCATTTTCTAATTGTTCAGTAACTAATT
>NW_016862496.1:0-546 GCF_001698545.2 Rhinopithecus bieti | reverse complement strand
AGACAGTAGAATTTTCCAAAAGCTACATAATATGTGATATCAAAACAGATTAAATGGAGGAGATAGATGTGAGAATCTAGCTGTCTTCTACTAACAGAGACTTGCAAAATGTTAATGCCACTCTTCTCAATGACTTTTGTTGTTCTGAAAATTATACAGTTATTTTCGTTAAAAAATAAATCATTGGGCCAGGCACAGTGGCTCACGCCTATAATCCCAGCACTTTGGGAAGCTGAGGCAGGCAGATTACTTGAGGTCAGGAATTCAAGACCAGCCTGGCTGACATGGTAAAACCCCGTCTCTACTGAAAATACAAAATTAGCTGGGTGTGGTGGCGCATGCCTGTGATCCCAGTTACTCGGGAGGCTGAGGCAGGAGAATTGCTTGAATCTGAGAAGCGGAGATTGCAGTAAGCAGAGATTGCGCCACTGCACTCCAGTCTGGGCGACAGAGCGAGACTCCTCAATAAATAAAAATAGATAGATAGATAGATAGATGACCAAAAGCAAGGATTGTCACCACCTGCATATTTCACAGAGGGTGGGA
>NW_016862495.1:0-2922 GCF_001698545.2 Rhinopithecus bieti | reverse complement strand
GTATCATCTGAATAATTTTGATTGAATACCTATTTTCTAATTTAGATTTATATCCTACCAGCAAAGGTCATTACATTGCAACATATTTATTTTATTGTGACTCTGACTTACATTTTTTAAAATTTATATCCTCATTTAAAATTTTATACAATGTATATAGTATTTATTATACATGAGGTATTACTTTATGAACTATTAAAATATTAAATTATGTGATTTTATAACAATTCTAAGAGTTAGGTGCTATTATTTTCTCCATTCCCTCTCTCAGGTGAGGAAACTGAGGTACAGAGTGGTTATATAATTTACCCAAGACCTTGCAATTGGCCTAAGATGATGAAACCAGAATTCAAACCCAGACAGTCTGTCCCAGCATCTATATTTTAACTACATTCTGCTGTCTGTGACATGAGATTGATAAACTTCATTGAGGTCAAAAGTTGGAAGCCTTGATTTTATTGGGCTTTCAGCCTAATTCTTTCTATAGTAAGTGAGAAAGAGACCAATTAAAAAAAAATCTGTTTGAACAAGTCTTAATAGAAATGAATCCTTTTGGCAGGCTTCTCTAAAATAATGTCTTATTCTATCTTGCAGAATTTGCAATTACAAATATTTCAAAATTAATGTTCCAACTTAGTGTGATAAAGCCTGACTTTTATTTTCCTCTTGTAAAATCAGTCACCAACCAAAAAAAAAAAAAAAAAAAAAAAAAAAAAAACAAAGGGAATTGCAGGGGGTTTTGTTTTGTGTTTGACTTCACTATTTCTGTTACAGTAGCTCTTCATCACCATGGACTTGAATGTTAAGAAAAAAAAATTAATATGGCTTATAGCAGTAATCCTCTTAAATGCTTGAGACTTTGCCAGCTTTCAACTAACAAGCCAGGTTATTAACGGCTGTGGTCCTACAACACTCTGGGATTATTGTCTAGGTCTGCTGACGAGGCATTGCCAGTGACCAGTTTGTAAAATGCAATCTGTTATTTTATTTCATAACCTGATCAATGATTAAAACTGCTTGAAGAACAAAAATCTGCCTTCCCAACCAGCTGATGATTTTGCAACATAGAATTGAATGGCTCTTTTATGTGTGATTAAAGGTTCTGATTATTACCTGTGTAAGTTATCTGGCAGCTTTTTTGGGGGGCTTTTTGTTTGATCAAGTAAACTTGAAAAGAACATCAAGATTAAGAAAAAATTAACATTACCTTTAACTAAAAAAAATGACAGCTCTGTCAGAAGACTGTCTCCCCTCACCTGATTCTTAATATGGAGTTTCTGACAAGTATAGAGATTTGCCTTAATTATTTATTCATTTCATTGAAATCATCTTCATCTGCTTTAAATTTCTAATAAGTCTATTTAAATAAAGAGAATCCTATTTGAATGTTGATTTTATACTTTAAAAATCATGAAGGTGTCTGTGTTTATAACGAAGTGCAGAGGAGGCAGTGCTAATGGTTATATCAGTAAGTGGCCAGAATAAAATTGCAAATCCCATTAGCTAATGAAATAATGGCATTTCAAACCAAGTTAGTATAAAATAATTCCACATATCAGTAGATTAGGAAACAATAATAAATCATTATTGCTGCTAGAAAGTATGGAAGATGTAATCTGAAAACAAAGAAAAAAAATAATCCATACTTTCTCACCTTTATGATCTGAACAAGTAACAACATGTAGAACACTTGCCTTTGGTACAGTCAATAGGGCAGTTAGTTGCCTTGTAACAACATGTAGAACACTTGCCTTTGGTACAGTCAATAGGGCAGTTAGTTGCCTTGTTCCCTATGCTTAGGTTCAGGCTTCAAAACCTGGCTTCAGGTTTTGACATAATGATTTGTTTTATTGGTTTGGTTTGATTATCTTATTAAAAACCCAACAGCTCTGATATGAAAAGTTTCTGCAGCTGTATTTTTTCATTTCCCTTGTGGGAATCTAGATGATGTCCTGCAAATGTGCTTTTCATAGGTATCCAAATTCAGCTACTGGCCCCCATCCTTTGCAAAAGCCCCTTTCCCAGTAACGTATGTGTATTGAAAGTGTTAAGTGTTGGGATTTAAATATAGCACAATACATCTGAAGATAGATGAGAGAGACGTCTGGTATGGTGGACATTTTATTTTCAGTGTAGTTCTAAGGATGGTTTTTCTTGTCTTTTAAATATGAATGGATGAGAGACAGGTTGGAAGCATGTTTTTAAAAATCCCTCCTATATATAGACAGGGATATACACATAGATACATGTAAGTTTAAAGAATAGAATTACAGGAGGGAGAATAAAAAGCAAGACAAATGTGTGCAGAAAGGAAAACTAGGCAGTTATTCCTACCTGAATTTTCACTCAAAACTCTTCTGAGAATACTATATCCTACAAAAATCCTATATATGTCAAGCATCAAAATTGTATTTTGGTGAGAAAGGTTACAAAGAAAATATGGTTCTTCAGCCTTACATTTTGGGAAATTCTAACTTCTCATTTGCTTCTTAGTTGCTCAGATTTCTGAAAATGAAATTGGAAATCTGAAAAACAAACCTTCAGAATTATAAATTATCTTGTCTTACAATTTTTTTTTTTTTTTTGAGACGGAGTCTGGCTCTGTCGCCCAGGCTGGAGTGCGGTGGCCGGATCTCAGCTCACTGCAAGCTCCGCCTCCCAGGTTTATGCCATTCTCCTGCCTCCGCCTCCCAAGTAGCTGGGACTACAGGCACCCGCCTCGTCGCCCAGCTAGTTTTTTATATTCTTTAGTAGAGACGGGGTTTCACCGTATTAGCCAGGATGGTCTCGATCTCCTGACCTTGTGATCCGCCCATCTCGGCCTCCCAAAGTGCTGGAATTACAGGCTTGAGCCACCGCGCCTGGCTTGTCTTACAAATTTTTTAGATCCCATTGACCAGTCCAATGCCATTCTACCTAGTG
>NW_016862494.1:0-244 GCF_001698545.2 Rhinopithecus bieti | reverse complement strand
TCAAAGTATCTTAGAAGAAAATAAGGAGAAGGAGAAGGAGGAGAAGAGGAGGGGAGGAGGAGGAAGAACAAGAAGAAAACAACAACAACAAGAAGAAGAAGAGGAGGAGGAGAAGGAGGAAGGAGGAGGAGGAGAAGGAGAAGGAGGAAGAGGAAGGGGAGGAGGAGGAGGAGAAGGAGGAAGAGGAAGGGGAGGAGGAGGAGGAGGAGGAGGAAGAGGAAGGGGAGGAGGAGGAGGAGAAGGA
>NW_016862493.1:0-1212 GCF_001698545.2 Rhinopithecus bieti | reverse complement strand
CAGAGAGAGAGAGTGTGTGTCTTGCTGTGTCCCCCAGACTGGAGCACAGTGGCATTATCTCAACTCACTGCAATCTCTGTCTGCCTCTCTGGTTCAAGTGACTCTCCTGCCTCAGCCTCCAAGTAGCTGGGACTACAAGCAAACTTTTATATTTTTAATAGCGATGGGGTTTCACCAGGTTGACCCGGCTGGTCTTGAACTCCTGAACTCAGGTTATCCACCCACCTCAGCCTCTCAAAGTGCTGGGATTACAGGCTTGAGACACTGTGCCTGACCAATAATCCTTCTTAAAGGCACAAATATTTACCATTAATTGGAAAAGAAAAAGGATGTGGGAAAGTATATGCCACCTGTGAGGTGCTTGTATATGAGGTGAGGTATGTTGTTAAATGTTGTTAAAGATGCCCACAGGTGAATATTATGCAATTCCCAGACCACTCTCTGCTTCCATCCTTAAGCATGATTAATGCTAACCTGTGACATCACAGATAATAATATTAAACTCATCAAAATATTTATAAATAATGAAAGTAAAGTTTCCAGCCAACCCAGGGCCTAAAAGTGATAATAATAAAAATGCTATACCCCTTTTATTTCTTTAAAATCACACTGATTTCCTTGTAAACTATACTTAGTAGTAGAATGTAGAAATATTTTATGGTCTAAATTATTTCTGTTAAAAATAAGCTGGATTGAACAAATCCTTCAGTTTCACTGATTTTCTCCGTCAGCTATTGAACATAATCACTGAACAATTTTTGGACTGATCTGGGACTAATGGGTAGCTGAAATGACTAATTCATAAGTTCTTCAGAAAATGGAATATGTATTGCCAATTTGTACAATATTTTCAAACTTAAAGCTCTCTGTCCCGTAGTTCTGCAGCCCTGTTGTAGATAACTACGTTTTTAAACTAAATTCTTGATGCTTTTATTCAAGGAATATTGAGGTACTAAAGCACCTTGGAGTTCACCAGTCAGAGTTCTAACCCAGTGCATTCTTGCCTTAAATTCCCTCAACCACATGTGTTATACAAATTCTTTTTTTAACATCTCATACAATTTTCAGACGTACAGAAAGGATTATACAGTGAAAACCCATACACCACTGCCTACATTTTTCAGTTAACTTTTTTGCTATACCTTCTTTCTGATACATCCATTCTTTTTTTTAACAAAAGTGGAATTTTATTATTAGATAAATCATAAAATG
>NW_016862492.1:0-2009 GCF_001698545.2 Rhinopithecus bieti | reverse complement strand
TATTTATTTATTTTATATATTTATTTATTTTATATATATATATATCAACATTGCTACACACAATTATAAATTCCAAATAATTCTGTGTAGACTATTATGCTTTTGTTAATAATGACATTTTCTTTTCCATTTCAATTTTATAATTTTATGTCGTTAAAATCCTTCTGCACTTGTTAACCTATGAATGTAACTAGGTATTGTAGGGTTTTTTGTTTTTGCTGGGATACTAAAACATGGATTCTCTTATGGTTACTGGATTAAGTTTTACAATTTTTTTTAGTTAGTTTTAGTTAGTGACTGCAATTGATGAGACATGCTTAATGGCTTAGGATTTTTTCAAAATACTTTTTATGTGATAGATAATTTTATATATTTTCTATGTGACAGGCACAATGTTCTATATATGCCTACTGGATCAATCTTAATAATTATGTTTCTAAGAGTTGTATGTTCTTACTAATGACAGTGGATATGTGATTGTTTTTCTTTAGTTGTCTGTCAATTTTGCATTATATAATTTGAACTATGTTGTAAAGAGTGAGGAAGTTATAAAAGGATAAATACATCTTTCTATTGAATTCAAATTTTTTAGACCTTAATCAATATATTTACCTTATTTACCTTTAATAATTCTAATTGGCCAACCCTCATTCTAACCTTTAACTAGTTTTTTTAATGTAGTTTAGAATCTTCTAGGTTTTTTTAGAATTTTGAATTGCTGTTTTAACAACAGCTGTTTGGGCGGAGTTAAGTTTTCATTTCCTGCAAACCTCAATTTCCTCATCTATAAATAGAAATATGTACACCATCATATCATTGTGATAATTATTTTGGAAAATGTGACTATTTTCATAATAAGGTGTACATTACTATTATTTATATCCTATTTTAGAAATCTGAATGCATATTTCTTAAGCTTATTAGTGAAATAGGGTAATTATAATAGATATTTCTCATCACGAGAAGGCTACAGAATAATATACTCTTGCTAAATAAGGTTTCCTTTCATGAGAAAATAATCTGGACCCTCAAATATTCAAAGAAATCCTACCAACAACCCTCCATTCACTATCCTTTCCACAATAAATTGTTGAATCATTGAGTAAATCAAGATGATGAAAATAGGTCCGTGATTTAAAATGCAAAATGTATGGAATTGTCCAGATATCATAGATTATGGACATTATGTTTGCTTTTATCTTGTAGATATTTAGATAAATTAGCAAACAATGCATTTAATCTACTGTCATAGAACTCTCTGTAAATCCATCCCACTATGATATTTCTGAAAAGTGGCAGCAAAATTTGCATAGAATATGGTAAATATGAATGTGCCAGGTTAGGTTTAGATAAGGCATGTAATCGTTGAAACATTCATGGACAGTGGTGAGTGGACACCAATCAATGGCAGGCGCGCTCATCCTTCCTGTTTCACTCTGATGTTGTGAACAATAGAGCTGGTCCATTGGGCCAGAGCAACTTTGGAACAAACAGAATTTCAGAACACAGAAATCCAAGACAACTTCACCTTTTGTACAAAATACTGTCCAGTATTTTAGAAAAGTGGACAGTATTTTGGTAAATCTTCCATACTTTGGTTGGTTTTAAATGACCCTCTTGTTCTTTATACTTGAGGGAAACCAACACATATGACAAAATAATAGCACTTTGATACACTCAAGGAAATAGTATTAATCGTATGCATTTTCTCTATTTGTTATTGATTCCTTATTTTAATATATTTAAGAAAATTATGAAAATACTAAAATGTATAAAATTATAGCTTCTCTATTTGAAGCCATATTGCATGTGATTATGTCCTGGTTCTACTGCTGTTGATCTTGAGAACGTTATTTAATCTTGATATGCCTTACTATTTTCACCTTTAAAATGGTAGTGTTTTATCAATAGTGCTATTCTAGTGTTTAATGTATGAATACAGCTCTAAAGCACTTTGAATAGTATCTGGCCTATAACAAGTGTTTTGTAAGTGTTCACTTTTATTATTA
>NW_016862491.1:0-1103 GCF_001698545.2 Rhinopithecus bieti | reverse complement strand
GTGCTGGGATTACAGGCTTGAGCCACCGCGCCCGGCAGTAACTTCTTATAAACTCCTTATGTCTTGCAAATATTTTCTTTCATTCCTTAGGTCATCTCTTAACTCTGTTGATTATTTCTTTTCCTGTGCAGGAGCTGTTTAGTTTGATGGAATCCTATTTCTCTTCCTTTGCTTTTGTTGCTAGTGCTTTGGGGTCATATAAAAAAAAATGCCTAGATCAATGTCATGAAATTTTTCCTATGTTGTCTTCCTGGAGTTTTACAGTTTCAGGTTTTGTGGTTAAGTTTTCATCCATTTTGACTTGATTTTGTGTATGGAGTGAGATAAGGGTTCAATTTCATTCTTCTGCATGTGAATATCAAGTGTTTCCAACACCATTTATTGAAGAGACTGTCCTTTCCTCATTGTGTGTTCTTGGCACCTTTGTCAAAAATCAATTGATCATCAATGCCTGGATTTACTTCTGGGATTTCTATTCCACTTAATTGGCCTGTGTGTTTGTTTTTACACCAGTACCATGCTGTTTTCATTGCTTTGTAGTATATTTTGAAATCAGGTAGTATAATGCCTGCAGGTTTATTCTTTTTGCTTAATTGTTTTGGCTATTTGGGGTTTTTTGAGTTCCATATGAATTTTAGGATTTTTTTTCTATTGCTGTGAAAAATGTCATTGGAATTTTGATGGGAATGTCATCACATCTATATATCACCTTGAGTACTATGGACATTTTAACAATACTAATTCTTCCAATTCAAGAACACAGGATGTCTTTCCATTTATTTGTGTCTTCAGTTTATTTCATGTATGTTTTGTAGTTTTCAGTGTACAGATCATTGACATCCTTGGTTAAATTTATTCATAAGTATTTTATTTTTTGTAGCTATTGTAAATGGTATTGTTTTCTTTTCAGAAAGTTTATTATTAGCATGTAAAAATGGTACTGATTTTTGTATATTGTTTTTGTATACTGCAAAATTACTAAACTTATTTATAAGTTGTAACATTTTTTGGGGGGAGTCCTGAGGGTTTTCTATATATACAGTAATGTCATTTAGAAGCCTTGTTTTTTCACACTAGAGAAATTGTTTCTGTTTCCATAAAAA
>NW_016862490.1:0-681 GCF_001698545.2 Rhinopithecus bieti | reverse complement strand
AGATCAATGAGACAGAAAATTAACAAGGATATTCAGGACTTGAACTCAGCTCTGGACCAAGCAGAACTAATAGACATCTACAGAACTCTCCACCCCAATCAACAGCATATCTATTCTTCTTACCACCACAATACACTTATTCTAAAATTGACCACATAATTGGAAGTGAAACACTCCTCAGCAAATGCAAAATAATGGAAATCATAACAGTCTCTCAGACCACAGTGCAATCAAATTAGAACTCATAATTTAAAACTCACACAAAACTGCACAACTACGTGGAAACTGAACAACCTGCTCCTGAATGACTACTGGGTAAATAATGAAATTAAGACAAATAAATAAGTTCTTTGAAACGAATGAGAACAAAGACACAATGTACCAGAATCTCTGGAACAGCTAAAGCAGTGTTTAGAGGGAAATTTATAGCACTAAATGCCCACAGGAGAAAGTGGAAAAGATCTAAAATCAGCACCCTAACATCACAATTAAAAGAACTAGAGAGGCAAGAGCAAACAAATCCAAAAGCTAGCAGAAGACAAGAAATAACTAAGATCAGAGAAGAACTGAAGGAAATAGAGATACAAAAAACCCTTTGATAAAAATCAATGAATGCAGGAGCTTGTTTTTTGAAAAGATTAACAAAATAGATAGACTGTTAGAAAAATAAAGAAGAAAAGA
>NW_016862489.1:4444-6541 GCF_001698545.2 Rhinopithecus bieti | reverse complement strand
CCTGGAACGTATAAATTGTAGCTTGAAAAGGACTTCAGAAAAGATTAAATCTTTTTCTCTTTACTGATGAGGAATCTGAGAACCACAGAAGTTAACTGACAACTAGTTAGTGACAGAGCTAGGACTTCCTGAATCTCTGTGACAATGTTTTTTCCCAGTATGCCAAATCTCTTAATTTACCTTACTAGTTATCTAAAATTTTGTCAGAAATTAAAGATAGTGAAAATTATTTAATCCATAGGATTTTAGACCCTTGGATGATTTTTAGTTATGTAAGATAGATAAAATTGGGTAAAGCAGTTTCTGTCCCTGAAGCTGTAATTGTACCTTTCCCAGTACTATGAGGATCATTACTGGATTTACATGGCCCTTATATTTTATCCCATAAAAATATGCTTGGTATATTTACTTAAATAGTTCACCTCTTGGTAGGTACTATAGTCAACTCAGAGTGCAATCACTCTGTAATATTGAAATTGGATTGGACTTTGTGGAGTTTAGCATCTTTTGAGTGTTTATTTGGAGCATTCTGAAGCAGCAATTAAAATAATTAAGGAGGGTGAAGAAATCTTTAGCATGCAACAAAGATTTTTGCAAAATGTTAATTTCTGTCAAATAAGTGAATCTAGGCACAGATGCCTCCTGACAGAGGCTGTGATTTCAAAATGCTTTGCATGCCAAATAACTTGTTTACCCCCTCAATGTTTGCCAAGTTTACTGTCAGTTTACAAATAATTTCCATTTTGCTGTTTATTCCACTGCCTTTTGATAGATACGTCTTCCAGACTTTTATCTTGCATGTAGACAAACTAATTAATATTTTCCCTTCAGGCAAATATTTTTTTCTTAGATCTAAATGTGGGTTAGATTTGTCTTCATTTCCATATGCTTTGTTCTGTCAATCATCTATGTTCTATGTTGCTAAAAATATACCTCAGTGGATGTAATTTTCCATATTGTACTACACACACACATGCACACAACTTATCTCTCAGTGTATACATGTAGACATATAACATAGATGTCATTGAAGAAAACACTTTTGTGATAATATGGAAATTTGAGAAATCGACTTTCAAAATAGGAAATGTTATAGTTAAAATCAGCTTGTGGGACATTTATAGCTTTATTATTCTTGGCCTTTTATGTATTAAAACTCAAGGCACCCCACTTCACTGAGGCTCCAAATCAAAATTCTATAATGTCTCTTAATACCTGTGTTTATTTATGAACATCCTTGAAAATGAAAACGGAATTATGTACAAACACAGGTAAGTCCTAAAGGTAGAGAACAGAGTTTATGCCACCTGAAAACATTTAGTCAAACACAAAATGGTGAAATTATGCTTTCTTTTTTATTTTCAACTTTTATTTTAAGTTTACAGGGTACATGCATAGGTTTATTATATGGGTAAATTAGTGTTGCAGGGGTTTTCTCTACAGATTATTTTGTCGCCCAGGTAGTGTGGATAGTAGACAATAGGCAGGATTTTTATTTATTTATTTATTTATTTTTGATATGGAGTCTCTCTGTCACCAGGCTGTCGTGCAGTGGTGCCATCTCGACTCACTGCAACCTCCAACTCCTGGGTTCAAGCGATTCTCCTGCTTCAGCCTCCCGAGCAGCTGGGATTACAAGCATGTGTCACCACGCCTGGCTAATTTATTGTATTTTAGTAGAGATGGGGTTTCACCATGTTAGCCAGGATGGTCTCGATCTTCTGACCTCATGATCCACTCGCCTTGGCCTCCTAAAGTGCTGGGTTTACAGGCATGAGCCACCGCACCCAGCCGACAATAGGCAGTTTTTTGATACTCGCTGTCCTCCCACCCTTCACCCTCAAGAAAGCGCTGCTGTCTATTGTTCCCTTCTTTGTGTCCACATGTACTCAATATGTAGCTCCCACTTATAAGTGGTAATATGTGATATTTGTTTTTCTGTTCCTGTGTGCTCATTTGCTTAGGATAATGGCCTCCAGCTCCATCCATGTTGCTGCAGAGGACACAATTTCATTTTTTTTTTTTGTGGCTGCATACTATTCCATGGTGTATATTTACCAAATTTTCTTTGTTAATTTAAAAAAAATTTTAATTGAT
>NW_016862489.1:0-1819 GCF_001698545.2 Rhinopithecus bieti | reverse complement strand
TTTTTTTTTTTTTTTCTAATTTTGTGGAGAATCTCATAGTAGTTTGGCAGGAATAGCACTGAATCTCTAAATTGCTTTGGGCAGTGTGGCCATTTTAACAATATTAATTCTTCCCATTCATGAGCATGAAATGTTTTTCCGTTTATGTGTGCCATCTCTGAATTTTTTGAGCAGTGTTTTAAAATTCTTGTTGTAGAGAGCTTTCGCTTCTTTAGTTAGGTATTTTATTGTTTTTGTGGCTATTGTGAGCAGGATTGCATTTTTGATTTGACTCTCAGCTTGGATGTTATTGGTGTATAGAAATGCCACTGATTTTTCAAAATTAATTTTGTATACTGAAACTATGCTAAAACAGTTTATCCGATGTAAAAGCCTTTAGACAGAGATTATGGGGTTTTCTTCATGTCAAATTATATTGTCTATAAAGAGAGATATTTTGACTTCTTCTTTTTCTATTTGGGTGCCTTTTATTTCATTGTCTTGCCTGATTGCTCTGCTAGGATTTCCAGACTTGTGTTGAATAACAGTAGTGAGAGTGGGGTTCCTTGTTTTGTTCTGGTTCTGAAGGGGAATGCTTCCAGCTTTTGCTCATTCTATATTATGTTTTCAGTGGGTTGTCATAGAAGGCTCTTAATATTTTAAGTCATGTTCCTTCAATGCTTAGTTTGATGAGGGTTTTAACATTAAGGAATGTTGAATTTGATCACAAGTCTTTTCTGTATCTATTGACATGGTCATAGGATTTTGGGGTTTGGTTCTGTTTATATGGTGAATCTCATCTATTGATTTACATATGTCCAATCAAACTTGCATCCCACAAACAATGCTTAATTGATCATAGTGGATTAACTTTTGATGTGCGGATGGAATTCAGTTTGCTAGTATTGTGTTGAGAATATCTGCATTTATGTTTCTTAAGGATATTGGCCTAAAGATTTTGTTTTGTTTTGTTGTGTCTCTGTCAGTGTTGGTATCACAGTGATGCTGGTCTCATAGAATGAGCAAGGAAGGAGTCCCTACTCCTCAGTCTTTCGGAACAGTTTCAGTAGAATTTGTTTCAACTCTTCTTTATAAATTTTGTTGAATTCAGCTGTGAATTCATTTGGTCAAGTCCTTATTCTGGTAGGTAGGATTTTATTACTGATTCATTTTAAAACTCATTATTGTTCAGTTCAGGATTTCAATTTCTTCCTGGTTCAAGCTTGGGAGACTTTATGTTTCTAGGAATTTATCATTTTGTTTTATGTTTTCTAGTTTGTGTGCATAGAGGTATTCACAATAGTCTTTGAGTGACTTTTGTATTTTGTGGGGTTGTTGGTAATGTCCCTTTTGTCATTTCTGATTGTCTTTATTTGAATTTCCTCTCTTTTATCTTTCATAGTCTAGCTAGTGGTCTACCAATCTTATTTATTCTTTTGAAGAACAAACTTTTGTGTAGTTGATCTTTTTTTTTTTTTTTTTTCTTTCTCATCCCTCATTTAGTTTTGTCTTGTTTTGGTAATTTATTTTCCTCTGCTAGCTTTGGAGCTGGATTGTTCCTGTTTTCTAGCTCAACGTAGGCTATTGGGTAGTTAATTTTCGATCTTACTGACTTTTCATGTGTGCAATCACTATAAATGTGCCTCTTAATACTTTAGCTGTGTTACATACTTTCTGGTATGTTGTTTCTTTGTTTTCATTATTTTCAAATAATTTATTTATTTCTTCCTTAGTTTCATTGTTTCCCCAAAAGTCATTCAAAAGCAGATTATGTAATTTTATAATTTTGAGAAATCTTCTTAGTACTGATTTTTTTTTTGTTTTGTTTTTTGAGACAGAG
>NW_016862488.1:0-1105 GCF_001698545.2 Rhinopithecus bieti | reverse complement strand
GCTCACTTCCGCCTCCTGGTTCAAGTGATTCTCCTGCCTCAGCCTCCGAAGTAGCTGGGACTACAGGTGCATGCCACCATGCCCGGCTAATTTTTATATTTTTAGTAGAGATGGGGTTTCGCTATGTTGGCCAGGCTGGTCTCGAACTCCTGACCTCGTGAGCTGCCTGCCTCGGCCTCCCAAAGTGCTGGGATTACAGGCGTGAGCCACCGCGCCTGGCCTGGGCTGAATCTTTTTTTTTTTTTTTTCTTTTTTTTTTTTTTTTTGAGACAGAGTCTCGCTCTGTCGCCCAGGCTGGAGTGCAGTGGCCAGATCTCAGCTCACTGCAAGCTCCGCCTCCCGGGTTCACGCCATTCTCCTGCCTCAGCCTCCCGAGTAGCTGGGACTACAGGCACCTGCCACCTCGCCCAGCTAGTTTTTTTGTATTTTTTAGTAGAGACGGGGTTTCACCGTGTTAGGCAGGATGGTCTCGATCTCCTGACCTTGTGATCCACCCGTCTCGGCCTCCCAAAGTGCTGGGATTACAGGCTTGAGCCGCTGCGCCCGGCCGGCCTGGGCTGAATCTAAAAGGATGACTAGGAATTGGCCTGAGACCAGCCACTTCTCTGCAGTATGGAGGTTGGGTTAGGGTTGCTGCATGTAGAAGACATTCCAGACAGAGGAGTCTGCATGAAAAAAAGCAAGAATCAGCAGGTGGGTTTGGGGAAGTACAGTATCTTCAGGGTTGCTACAGCCAGAAAGGAAGCAAGAGAAGGGCCAGAGAAGTAGACAGCAAGTCACAGAGGCCTTCTAGGCTGAGTTAAGGAATGTAAATGTTTTCTCATAGGACAGTCCAGTGATGGGGAGCCATTGTAGGACAGAAGCAGGAGAGGAACATGGTCAGATAGGCTTTTGATTTATTTATATATTTTGAGCCAGGGTCTCACTTTGTCACCCAGGCTGGAGTGGAATAGCATGATCACAAATCATGGCAGCCACAACCT
The DNA here is from genome assembly GCF_001698545.2 of Rhinopithecus bieti. Taxonomy (NCBI): domain Eukaryota; kingdom Metazoa; phylum Chordata; class Mammalia; order Primates; family Cercopithecidae; genus Rhinopithecus; species Rhinopithecus bieti. Next base: position 122 of record NW_016862488.1, on the reverse strand, counting down.
CCTGAGCTCCGGTGATCCTCCCACTTCAGCCTCCTGCGTAGCTGGGACTACAGGTGCATAAATACCACCATGCCGAGCTAATTTATTTTTATTTTTTAAATTTATAAATTATGGCCGGGCGT
>NW_016862487.1:0-1534 GCF_001698545.2 Rhinopithecus bieti | reverse complement strand
CCACACTGCTGCCTTCTTCCAGCTCACTTCAGAGAGGTCTGCCTTGATGGTAACCTGTACCCATTCCTCCTCACTCCTGTTTCCTTTTGTCAAAGTGCACTTAACCATCCTTTAACGGTGTAACATATCACACCACTGACGCTTATGTTGTCCCAGTACACGCACTGAATTCCGGCTCCATGACCCCTGCGCCCAGGTACCTGGTTAGCTGTCCCAATGCTGTGGTTTTTTTTTTTGTATTTTTTTTTTTTTTTTTTTTTTTTTTTTTTTTTTTTTTTTTTTTGAGATGGAGTTTCGCTCTTAACGCCCAGGCTGGAGTTGGGTGCTGCGGTCTGGGCTCACTGCAACCTCTGCCTCCCGGGTTCAAGCAATTCTCCTGCCTCAGCCTCCCAAGTAGCTGGGATTACAGGCGCCTGCCACTACACCTGGGTAGTTTTTGTGTTTTCAGTAGAGATTGGGTTTCGCCGTGTTGGCCAGCCTGGTCTCAAGCTCCTTACCTCAGGTGATCCGCCCGCCTCGGCCTCCCAAGGTACTGGAATTACAGCCACTGCACCCAGCCAGAACTTTTTTTTTCTTTGAGACAGGGTCTCACGCTGTCCCCCAGGCTGCAGTGTAGTGGAACGATCACAGCTCACTGCAGCCTGGACCTCCTGGGCTCGACCACCCAAATAGCTGAGACAACAGGCACGCACCACCACACTGTGCTAATTTTTTATTTTGGTACAGATGCGGTCTCGCTATGTTGCCCAGGCTGGTCTCGAGTTCCTGGGCTCAAGTGATCTTCCTGCCTCCGCCTTGAAAAGTGCTGGGATTACAAGCTTGAGCCACCACACCCAGCCCATTGGAACTCATAGCCGCAGGGCAGGGGCAGTCTGGGGAAGGCGACTGAGCCACTAGTTTGGGGTTCACACTGCTGGTTTTGTCCCACATCTGTGCCTTACTTGCCAGCTCCCTTGCCCACCCCTCAGATCCTCAGCTTGCTGTCTGCAAAGCAGAGATGACCTGGGGCAGAGGAGGCACCCACCTAAAGGCTGGGACGAGAGGCTGTGGGCACGCTGGATCCTATCTGGTTTAGGGACCTGGGCAACCAGTGCCTCCTGGCTGCAGCAGTCTGTTTCCCCATCCATAAAACGGGCATGAGCAGAGGTTTAGAAGTCAAGGTGCAGAGGTGAGGATTTTTGTGTGTGTGGAGGCCCCAGAGAATGCAGGACTTAAACCCCAGCCACCAGACCCACAGTCAGGGGCAGTTCGAGGGGATAGTTGCTGATCTAACCGCCTGCGAGCTGTAGCTGGGAAGAGGGTGACTGGTCAGGCCCTCTCAGCCCCAGGTCACAGTCTGACTGCCCTGTGCTTGTCCCTCAGAACCTAGAAGTCGGAATCCGGAAGAAGATCGAACATGACGTGGTGATGAAAGCCAGCAGCAGCCTGCCCAAGAAGCTGGCACTGCTGAAGACCCCGGCCAAGAAGAATGGGGCGGCTGCCACCACCTCCTCCAAGACACCTTCCTGAGGACGCTGGCCCCAGCGCAGGCCAA
>NW_016862486.1:0-1098 GCF_001698545.2 Rhinopithecus bieti | reverse complement strand
CTCCCTCCCTCCTTCCTTCCCTATCCTTCCCCTCCCCCTCTCCCCTCTCCTCTCTTCTCTTCTTCTCGCTCTATCACCCAGGCTGGAGTGCAGTGGCGTTATCTTGGCTCACTGCAACCTCCGCCCCCCAGGTTCAAACTATTCTCCTGCCTCAGCCTCCTGAGTAGCTGGGATTACAGGTACCTGGCACCACACCCAGCTATTTCTTGAAATTTTAGTAGAGACAGGGTTTCGCCATGTTGACCAGGCTTTTCTGGAGCTCCTGATCTCAGGTAATCCACCTGCCTCAGCCTCCCAAAGTGCTGGGATTACAGGCATGAGCCGCTGCATCCAGCCTGTCTTCTACTTTCATCATTTGAGCTGCCCTGCAGCTTGAGGCTGTGATATGTGAGTATGTGATAAAAAGCAATTGCATACCACACACTTAAAATAGATAGTATGCTATCATATGTTATGATTGAGAATGAGTAACAAGAAGCCAGTGGATCAGAATGTGTGGAAATTTATCTTTTAAAAGTTAAGCCCAACAGCAAGGGACTGTGGGTTAAATGGAACGCTTGGCAGTTGAGGCACTGTATTTCACAATCTTTCAAAATCTGTGCTCCCATTTGTTGGCATGGTAATCTAATTATGCCCCATATAGGAGGCTAATGGTAATATCAAACCTCAGAATATCCCAGATAAACATCCGACCAGTCTACAGGACATTTCCATGCTTTATATTCTGTAGGTTATATTACCAAAACAATAGCTATTTTGGGGTTTTCTTTCTAAACACAAAATTACAATTTTTCAAACTATACATGCCCTTTTGGAGATTCTGATATGGTCCTTGCTCTCAGTTGAAAAAAAAATATTGTTACGGAGTCTTAAGAAAAATACATGAAAATGTGTTCTTAAAATATTTTACATAAAAAAGTAGGTTACAAAAGTATGTGCCATATGATCTCATTTTGTAAAAAAAGCATATATAAATGCATAGAAAATGTTTAGAAATATAGACACCAAAATGATAATTTAAATATATTAGAATATGGGATTATAGCTGAATTTTGTTTTGTCCTTTTGCTGCTCTGAATTTTTAAATCATTCAACAAT
>NW_016862485.1:0-1093 GCF_001698545.2 Rhinopithecus bieti | reverse complement strand
AAGACTGAGATTTGTTAAGCACAAAGTTCTTTGGTTATGACACAAACCCACTGCATGTGCAGTATTCATCTGGACTCAGTACAAACAAGATGCTCATGCTGCATGCTGTTCTGTGAATAATCAAGTCCTTTGTCTCTGATTCCGGAACCTCACTTCTTCAAATGTCCACGAAACGGTGGCAAACTACGTTGGTAACTTGCATTAAATACGGTACAATTTCAGACTCTTCATAGTGGTTGACCTTCTTCTAGCCTAGCAACCCACGTTGGCTTCAGTTGCTATAACTTTTTAGTCTCACTATGCTATATTGGCCTATTACAGTAATTCAATATTTTATAATAATAACCATACCAGGAAACATAGCAATAGTTAATAATTGTTGAGAATATACTATGTGTGAGACATCACACTAAAAGATATGCATACATGTATTGTTATTTTAAAAACTTTCAACAATCCATACAATAGGTATTTTTTTCCTCCGGTTTATAGTTGAGGAAACAGGTTCAGAGGTAAAGTAACTTACAATGTATCACACAGCTAGCAAATGGCTGACTTGAGATTTAGGCCAAGTTGCTCTAACTTCAGAGCCCATACTTTTAAGTCTGTAATCTCATATCTGAGCCAACTTCATATAACAGGAGGGACAAAACCACATCTCATTTACCTAGCGTGGTAGAACTGGTTGAAGTTAAAACAGACAAGTTCAAAGGAAACCATTTGCTGAAGCCATTTGTGGAAGCATCATAGCTTCGTTGTTAAGAAACTACCACTCATACCAGCATGTAGGTGTTTGTTCTTTCACAGAACATTGGTTCTGAAAAATATTGTGATGTGGAAATAGTCATCTCTAATAGCTTCTTCTCATTATACGCTGGAGTCTCTTAATCGAAGGGATGGTATGGTCCACCAGTCCGACATTTGCATTGAAAGTTCTTTCTATTTTAGGGTACACCTAGGAACAGATTAGACTAAATGGGCAATAATGTGCAACTAGAGAATCTCCAAGCAGAGCAAGATGTTAATATTTAGCTTTTTTCCTTTTTTGTACTATGATATTTTACTATTATCAGGATTTAAATAACGTATTTTT
>NW_016862484.1:0-1105 GCF_001698545.2 Rhinopithecus bieti | reverse complement strand
GTTATGCACATGTACCCTAGAACTTAAAGTATAATAATAATTAAAAAATAAAAATAAAAAAAATGTTTTAGATACCCCCCCCCAAAAAAAAAAAAAAGAAAGCAAGTTGTAATTGCAACTTTTAATTAAAAGAAAGCCAGGCTTTGTGGATGTGCCAGCAAGCCTGATAACTGGCTTTAACATAGATAGAAAGTCAGCAGATTCAATCCACTCATCGTGATGTACTCGTAAATTTCAAAGCCTTATCCATTAGAACCACAAACCCTTTCCTTGCCCACCTTTGAGGTGGATCCATAGGTAAAATGAACATTTGCAAAAAAGCCACTATGTTTCAGAATTTGTGCTAGGGCTTTAACATCTATAATTTCCCCAAATCCTCACAGTTTAAGAATTAATTCTTAGCCCCATGAATAGGGTGAAAATTCTGAGATTTACCAAACTAAAATAAGTTATCTGAAGACAGACAAATAGAGTTGTGATATTCTATTTGAATGTATAATATTCAAAAAGTAGAATGACAATGTCAGGAATTACAGTCTCAGTGTTGAATATAAGACTTAGGAACAAATTTGCTGCATGTAGTTTCACTGGGATGGGACAAATTACAGCATGCATAATGAAGTTTTAGGACAAATAAGATAATTATTTTACAAGCTTTGAAACATGTGTAAGAAAGATGAATAAAAGTATAATCACATTTGACTATAACATGAATACCTTAAAACTGAAAAGCACTGAGATTATTATTACATAATTTTGAATATTTTAAACCACAATGCTTTGGGAGAACACTTTAATATTTTAGAATTGGAATTTTAACTTACTGGCTTAAAAAATAATGTACTTTGTTTTAAATTCAAAGACTATCTTGTAAATTCAATTTGATCTATTGAAAAAATTATAAAATTGGGCAAGAAGCCAAAGAATTATGTAGCTCAAGATAATTAAATTTTCATGTTTGGCTTTAGAAATATATTTGTTGTGACATAGTACATGGTAATCTAGTGAGCCCAGACAAGCAGTTTTCTCTTTTTGTCAAAGGGAACAATTTGATGTGTGTTCAAGTTGCTTAAATAAAATTTTGAATGTGCTTTCTCATCAAAAG
>NW_016862483.1:12301-14327 GCF_001698545.2 Rhinopithecus bieti | reverse complement strand
CATGGTAGATCCACAGTGATTTCAAAACCCATTCTACATTCATTTCACCACTAGTCGATTGTGTGTTTTATAAACAGGCTTGATAAATCGCACGATCCCACATTAGTTCTCTGACTTTTGCAATATCGGCTTTTCCATTGCACTGGAGCAAGTGTTCGTTTCTGAAATTATCTTCATAAACTCTGATAGTTAATATAAAAGGAATCCAGCATGCTTAGAAGAATCAAGGAAATTAGGTCAAAGAATTGAAGAAAAAATCAGAAATTGAGATGCCTATCATATCGCCATTATTGAACTCAGATTAACTAATGAGGAAGGTGGATGTCTCCCAGAAAATGACAATAGATTATCATAAATGGACTTAATAAGTGGCTATTCTGATGCAGGATATTTTCTTGACCCCATCATGGGACCTGTGACAGGGGTGTCCCATTTATTCAGCCCACTGTGCTCAACCCCTCAGAGGGAACATGTAGGCAAGTGGGTAAGGTAACCAGTCAGTCACTTTGGTGCAAGCAGAAGCAAACTCTGTTTACTTGGGCCCACTGCACCCCGCCCCCCATCATGGGAGGAAGCACATAGGCAAGCAAGTGCAGGAACCGGCTGACTGCTTTGGCACCGGCAGGACCAAAGTCCATGCAGGCCCTGTGGCAGAGTCCAGGTGGGGGTGCCTGCGACCCCAAAACCCAAGAGTGCATGTTACAATGCTCTCTTAGCTCCTCTGTCTGTGGACAGCAGTGTGTTATCAGCTCAGTGGGCCCTTTGCGTCTTTGCGTGGGGTGACTGCCCTTTGTCAGTGAGGGCAAAGGGCCAGCGTGACAGCCTTTTTGGGTATCTGCATTTGGTGGGCCCCAAATTCTTGTCTGGTGCCCAGGAAGAATGAGGTCATGCAGACAAATTGAAGAATGGTGAACGCGGAGAATATTATTGAGTGATGAAAGTGGCTGTCAGTGAAGAGAGGATCTGGAAAGTGGATGGCAAAGGCAAATGGCTCTCTCCTGAAGTCAAGTCATCTCTGTCTCTCTCTCCTCCAAAGTCAAGTTTCCTCTGTCTGATGCCTAGCCATCACCACTGAAGTCAGATCACCTCTACCCAACATCCAGTTACTTCTCCCCTCTACCAGATGAGTCTGGGGTCTTTATAGGCACAGGATGGGGAATGGGGTGGACCATAGGTAGTTTTGGAAAAGGCAGCATTCAATTGGTAAAAAGATATTATCTGGAAAGAACAAATCAGGAGACAGCGGGCAAACCAGGATAAAAGTTCTCACTTTGGGCCATGGGTTTCAGACTTTTTGGCTTGAAGGTGGGGTTTCGCCAGGGACCTACTCCTGTCTGCCTAGAGTTTCTCTGCCTCCTGCCTCTATCACCTCCATATGGGGCTTCCTTACTGGAGTCAATCTGTGTAGTTCCCGACATCTTGTCACAGTTATTGATTTAAAAACAAACGAAATGAGCTGTAAAAGCAAAAACAAAAAATAGAGGCTATTTGTCATCACCTACAAAGGACAGACATCTTGCATTATGGCTATAGAATCTAAACTCAAATTTAATCTTGAACATTTCATTATCACACAGTTCAGCTACATTATGACATCATACTGACAGAACTGAAAGAGTTAGTAGAAATCTCATGCACTTTTGTAAGGCACATGCTAGCCAGGGTGAGAGACAAAGAGAGATTAAACCCAATGAAAAAAACATCCTAAAACTTCTGAGTCCAGTTGTCTGGACCAAGTTAAAATATTCCCTCCAAAGTAGAGCACGGATTACACCTTCTAATGCTAAGGAGAAAACACAATAATACTTAGGAATTCTTTGATTTTGAATTCAACAACATTTGAGGGTACTACTTGATCTATGCTGAGTTAATATAAAGGATGCTTTGAGTTAAATCTATCCAAGCAGATGCACTAGAAGCAGACCTTTCATTTGGGCATTATGTCCAAGCAGATTCAATATTACCTAAAATAACCATGTTAGATGTATGGAAACTATGCCCAGGCTTCATAAGCAAATCATATGCT
>NW_016862483.1:5308-8227 GCF_001698545.2 Rhinopithecus bieti | reverse complement strand
CAGCCTTGAGCCACCGCGCCCGGCCTGAAATCTCTTTTATTCACAAATCTACTAAAGGAAGGAAGCTTTTCTCCCCCCCAATCTCAGGAGTTTCACATTTATCTCTCGAGCCATGTAGAGCTTCTTTCCAAGGACCTCAGATTTAGAATGATTAACTATTTCAGATCATCTAATCACTTAAGCCCTATACATACACTTTAAATGTGCCTCATTAAAAAAATCCAGATGTAAAATGTGCAACTTGTATAAGTGAATTTAGAACACTTGTCTACAGAGTCTGGAAAGGGTTTTGTTGGAAATAGCCAGAGCATTAGGGTGTTTTCTACTGTTTGCTGTTTTTAACACAGTATTCGAAAATAAGACATTAGCCTATTCAAGAATCAGTTTTCAAGCAGAAACAGAATGAAATATACACAGTACAGAGATGAAAAAAACTTTGTTTTTTAAAATATGAGGCAAATTAGAATTCTAATAAATTTCTGGGAAACATAATTGACAAATACACCAAACTTTACACTACACTATAAACTTGTAGAGAAGGTCTCATGGTTGCCCAGTCTGGAGTGCAGTGGTACAATCATAGATCACTGTAACCTTGAACTTCTGGGCTCAAGCAGTCTTCTTGCCTCAACCTCCTGAGTAGCTGGGATTGCACATGCATACCACCATGACCAGCTAATTTTCAATTTTTTGTAGCAGGGTCTTGCTATGTTACCCAGGCTGGTCTCAAACTCCTGGCCTCAAGTGATCCTCCCACCTTGGCCTCTCAAACTGTTGGGATTACAGGTGTGAGCCGTCATGCACAGCCACACTTGTCATATACTGAAGTGGCCTGCAAAACTGCATCACTCCAGGAGGGTAAGCTTTCCAAAGCCCATCAAAGATATGGCCATGAAAGCTAAAAGTAAATATTTCCTTATAGAAATCAGACTCAGAATCTAATCAGACTTTCCCATATCAGGGATTTTTTATAATACCTGTCTCATATGTTGTCATCTTGGTATGCACCATGTTATGGAAACACCAGTGGTTTAGTTTAGGTCCTGCTACTTGCCACACAGAAAACCAATGGTTGAGATGATGAGTATTGCCAAGGAAGAAGACTTTAATTGGGTGCTGCAGTCAATGACATGGGAGATCAGTCTCAAAACCATCTCCCTTACTGACTAAAGTTAGCAGTTTATATAGCAGAGAAGAAATGTAACAACATGTTGGAAAACAGAAACTCAGAAGGGGTAAGAAACCAAAATGAGGGGCCGGATGCAGTGGCTCATGCCTGTAATTCCAGCACTTTGGGAGGCTGAGGTGGGCAGATCACAAGGTCAGGAGATAGAGACCATCCTGGCTAACACAGTGAAACCCCATTTCTACTAACAATCCAAAAATATTAGCCAGGCGTGGTGGCAGGCACCTGTAGTGCCAGCTACTCAGGAGGCTGAGGGCAGGAGAATGGCATGAACCTGGGAGGCGGAGCTTGCAGTGAACCAAGATGGCACCACTGCACTCCAGCCTGGGCAACATAGTGAGACTCCGTCTAAAAAAAAAAAAAAAAAAGAAAGAAAGAAAAGAAAACGAAATGAGGTATCTGGCATCTCACTGTCTGTGTGTGATGATGTGATGAGTTTCAGTTCATTGAGACTTTTGAAAGGCTTGGGAGTCCTTTCCTGAGGTAGGAACTCAGATAAAACAAATATAAGTTTCAAGCTTTAAGATCAGAAGGGTCCATTTCTTTCTTTATCCAAAAGAACTGTTTATGGAACCGTTGGGTTGGTTTCAACCAGTAACTTTGTATATTTCTCACTCTTCCATTTTCCCAATGTAAGTTTTTTTGTCCTTTTCCCTCACTACCTGTTATTGGATATTGAGTTTGAAGATAGTGAAATATATCTTGCATGTTCATTTTCTATTTGTCCAGAACTCAGGGAATCACATCCACATCTGAAAGAGGGCATAATGTATCCTCCATACCTTGATTTTCATCGGGATGACATGTCTAGTTTGGAATTTTTCTCTTTCTTGGGATTAGGAGTTATAAATACAGTAAGAGCATTTCAAAGGGATAACAAAAGGAGGCAACTATGGCAAAGCCTACTAAATATTCATAAAATGAAGTCATCTTCTTTATTCCAGGGTACAAAACTAAATCATAGTTTGGAGAAGACTTTGAAGTTAGCTGTAACACTGAGTTCCAGCAAAGGGATGTGGGCTATTTGTGGACCACAGCTTTTTAATTGGCTGTGTCTTCTCCACATTATCCATTCTCTTCTACTGGGTTAATGTATGTAAGCAAAGCCCTAGCAGATAGAGGAGCCATAAGATAGAAGGATCCTAGTCCCTCAGTCACTGCATGAAGTAGAGCCATCCTCCAATCAGGAATATTTGCTTTAGACCTCTAGGTGAATAGAAAAAAACTATTATTTATTATCTTATACTTCCTACATATTTTTGGATGCCTTTTCTTTGTAGATCATTTTCCCTTTAAAAAAGTATGTGCCATTCATCCTCACAATGTGCAGTTAACAATCCCTTGAACTATAAGAGTTAACTACTTAATTTGCTGCTTTCTTTCCATCTCCATTCCATAATACACACCATAGTCTCATTATCTTCCTAAAATATTTTTTCTAGGTGGGTAATTACACGTGTTCATTCACTCTCCTTTGCCGATAGAATAAAATTTCTGATTCATTATCTGGGCAGTCAGAATCCCTCACAATCTGTCCTTTACTGAGTTTTGTCACTTTATCAATCTCTGTCTACCTACTTCAATAAAATTGCTCTTTTCACTTCCTTTAAATACATTGGTCCTCATTCCCATCTTCACCCATTTGCCTACATTCTTTCATTGTATGTGAGTTACTTTTTCTTCTCTATTTTTTTAAATTATAAGTTCCATTTAAAAGCTTTGTTTAAATCCTA
>NW_016862483.1:0-1353 GCF_001698545.2 Rhinopithecus bieti | reverse complement strand
AAAAAAAAAAAAAAAAAAAAAGTCAGGATTACATTACAAGGAGATGGGGATTTAAGCACTTTGCCACTTTTCTCTTTCAAATTCGAATTAACTACTTTACTTTGCAAGCAGCGGATGAAATGGTTTGTAAGGTAGTGAAGGGAAGATTACATAAGGTCAATTTTCCTGCTAAAATTTCTGCATGTGAGAATAAACATAAGAAATCCAGTTAGACTAGAATTGGCTTGGAGAAGCTCACGTGCATGGGTAAGGCCTTTGATTCCACAGTTTTCTGAGACAAGATGACCCCTTCAAGAAGGAATGGGACCTGTCCACCCTCCCTTTCAGGTAGAAGCCATATTTGCATAATAAAAGATTAGGATGGGAGGGCCAGACTTTTCCTGGGCTATGTAAATGGCACACCTGGTCAAACCAACCCCCTGGGCCGTATGAAAATCAGTCACCACCTCCTCAGGCCTCTGCAAAATCAGTTGTGTTCCGCCCCAAACCCAGAAACCTTCTCTTGGGCAACCTGCTTTCTCAACATGAGGAAGCTTTCTCTCTCTCTCTTCTTCTCTATTAAATTTTCTGCTCCTAAACCCACTGTTCATGTGTGTCCCTGTCCTTAATTTTCTTGGCATGAGACAACGAACCCCAGCTATTTACCCCAGAAAATGGAATCGTCTCACTTATACTCACAGATCATATGTGTGCTCCTGTTGTTCCACATCTTCAGCAATGTTTTTTGTTGTTTGCCTTTTAGATCTTTCATATGTATGTGGTATGTAATGATATCTTATTGTGGTTTTTAATTTAATTTCCCAGATAACTAATGTGATTGTGTATCTTTCTGTGTATTAATTAAGATTTAGGGTATCCTTTTTGGTGATGTGTACTGTATGAATGCCTAGTTGCTTCATATCTTTTTTTTTTTCTTTTTGAGACAGAGTATCGCTCTGTTGCCCAGCCTGGAGTGCAGTGACACGATCTCTGCTCACTGCAAGCTCCACCTCCTGGGTTCACACCATTCTCCTGCCTCAGCCTCCTGAGAAGCTGGGACTACAGGCGCCCGCCACCACGCCCGGCTAATATTCTTGTATTTTTAGTAGAGATGAGGTTTCACTGTGTTAGCCAGGAAGGTCTCAATCTCCTGACCTCGTAATCCACCTGCCTCGGCCTCCCAAAGTGCTGGGATTACAGGCGTGAGCCACCGCGCCCGGCTGCTGCTTCATATCTTTAAGGCATTTTCAGTGATTTTTGTTTTGACCATTCTGGTGGTATGTAATTCATTACATTGTGGGTTTAATTATCATTTCCCAGATGAATAATGAAGTTGGACACTTTGACCAGTTTTTGGTATATGATTATCCTTTG
>NW_016862482.1:0-1105 GCF_001698545.2 Rhinopithecus bieti | reverse complement strand
CAATTGTTTGGAATAGTTTCAGAAGGAATGGTAGCAACTTCTCTTTGTATTTCAGAAAGAATTAAGCTGTAAATCCGTCTGGTCCTGGGCTTTTTTTTTTTGGTTGCTAGGCTTTACTTATTACCTCAATTTCAGAGCTTTTTACTGGTCTATTTTAGATATTCAACTTCTTCCTGGTTTAGTCTTGGTAGGATGCATTCATCGTGGAATTTATCCATTTCTTCTCGATTTTCTAGTTTTATTGTGTAGTGGTATTTATAGTATTCTCTAATGGTAGTTTGTATTTCTGTGGGGTCAGTAGTGATATCCCCTTTATCATTTCTTATTGTGTCAATTTGATTCTCCTCCCTATTCTTCTTTATTAGTCTAGCTAGTGATCTATTTTGTTAATTAAAAAAAAAATAGCTCCTGGATTCATTGATTTTTTGGAGGGTTTTTTGTGTCTCTATCTCCTTCAGTTCTTCTCTGATCTTAGTTATTTCTTGTCTTCTTCTAACTTTTGGATTAGTTTGCCCTTGACTCTCTAGCTCTTTTAATTGTGATGTTAGGGTGTCAATTTGAGATCTTTCTAGCTTTCTGATGGGGGCATTTAGTGCTATACATTTCTGTATTAACACTGCTTTAGCTGTGTCCCAGAGATTCTGATACATTGTCTCTTTGTTCTCATTGGTTTCAAAGCACTTCTTGATTTCTGCCTTATTTTCATTGTTTACCCAGGAGTAATTCAGAAGTTCGTTGTTCAATTTCCATAAAATTGCATGGTTCTGAATGAGTTTCTTAATCCTGAGTTATAATTTGATTGCACTGTTGTCTGAGAGACTGTTTTTTATGATTTCAGTTCTTTTGCATTTGCAGAGGAGTGTTTTACTTCCAGTTATGTGGTTGATTTTAGAATAAGAGCCATGTGACACTGAGAAGAATGTAAATTCTGATTTGGGGTAGAGAGTTCTGTAGGTGTCTACTAGGTCCCCGTGATTCAGAGCTGAGTTCAAGTCCTGAATATCCTGGTTAATTTCCGTGTCATTGACCTGCCTAATACTGACAGTGAGGTGTGAAAATCTCCCACTATTATTGTGTCGGAGTCTAAGTCTCTTTGTAGGTCTCT
>NW_016862481.1:0-1101 GCF_001698545.2 Rhinopithecus bieti | reverse complement strand
TTGAACAATGAGATCACTTGGATACAGGAAGGGGAACATCATACACCAGGGCCTATTATGGGGAGCGGGGAGGGAGGAGGGATAGCATTAGGAGATATACCTAATGTAAATGACGAGTTAATGCGTGCAGCACACCAACATAGCACATGTATACATATGTAACAAACCTGCACGTTGTGTACATGTACCCTAGAACTTAAAAGTATAATAATTAAAATAAATAAATAAATAATAAAAACAAAACTCACACTTATTTATGGATTTTGTTATCCCTGCATTATGGATCTTTTTTAAAACACCAAGAGAATTTCATTTTGATGAAGTCACTCACATTCAACAAGAAGTTTTATCCAATTTAATACTTTAATTTACATTTTCATGCATATTTGGAGTCCCACTACATGACAGCATTGAGCTAAATACTTTATACACATAAATTCATTTAAGAATACAGGGTTTAGCTGGATGCAGCAGCTCACACCTCTAGGATCAGCTACGCAGGAGGCTGAGACAGGAAGGATCACCTGAGCCCAGGAGTTCCAGACTACAGTGAGTTATGATCACACCACCATATTTCAGCTTCAACAACAGAGACAGACTCTCTCTAGAACAATTATAATTTAAAAAAAATTTTTCTAAAGAATGCTGTATTTATTTTGTGTGTAAATTTGCCTGTGTATACTGCCTGAGGAGAAAGTAAACAATATTTTTACGAAGCAACCCACATCATATCCCTGATGGCTTTTGTATGAGCAACATCCAGCCATTGTAGTACGCCTTATACATATAGCTTAAATTTAGTTCATGAAAACTGCCTGATCCAACATGAAAAGTTTCAGGAAAAGAAAAGCTGGGTGTGCGCACACATGCACATGTTTCCTAGACAAGAGCTTCGAACCTAGGCAGTCCAGTTCCAGAATCTTTTCTCTTAACCACTAAGCAATATGTTGGAAAAAGAAGACGGACGAGATAAAAAATAACTGATTTAGATAAAACAGTAGCTGCTAGAATAAGGGATCACATTTCTGAAGTCAGTACATTAAGAAATATAAGCATTAAATTATCTTTAAAAATTGAAAACAATCTAAAATACTTTTTTCT
>NW_016862480.1:0-1532 GCF_001698545.2 Rhinopithecus bieti | reverse complement strand
TTTAGTTTTGTTTTTTGAGACAGTCTCGCTGTGTTGGGCAGGCTGGTCTTGAACTCCTGGGCTCAAGCGATCCTCCTGCCTCGGCCTCCCAAAGTGCTGGGATTAAAGGCATGAGCCACCATGCTAGGCCTATTTTTCTTCTTTTATTTGTTATTATTTATTTATTATTTATTTATTTTTTATTTTTTCTCAAGACAGAGTCTCGCTCTGTCGCCCAGGCTGGAGTGCAGTGGCGCGATCTCGGCTCACTGCAAGCTCCGCCTCCCGGGTTCAAGCGATTCTCCTGCTTCAGCCTCCCGAGTAGCTGGGATTACAGGCCTGCACCACCACACCTGGCTAATTTTTTGTATTTTTAGTAGACATGGGGTTTCCCCATGTTGGCTAGGCTGGTCTCCTGACCTCGTGATCCACCTGCCTCGGCCTCCCAAAGTGCTGGGATGACAGGCGTGAGCCAGCACGCCCAGCCTATTATTTTTTGTTTATTTGTTTGTTTGTGACAGACTCTCGCTCTGTCACCCAGTCTGGAGTACAGTGGCGTGATCTCGGCTCACTGCAACCTCCACTTCCTGGGTTCAAGTGATTCTCCTGCCTCAGCCTCCTGAGTAGCTGGGATTGGAGGTCCACACCATCATGCTCTGCTAATTTTGTTTTGTTTTGTTTTGTTTTGTTTTGTTTTTTAGCAGAGACCGGGTTTCCCTACTTTGGCTAGGCTTGAACTGCTGACTTTAGGTGATCCACCTGCCTTGGCCTCCCACAGTGCTGGGATTACAGGCATGAGCCACCATGCCCAGCCTATTTCTTTTATATTTTTTATTTTATTATTTATTTCTTTATTTCTTCATTTATTTTTTGAGAAGGAGTCTCGCTCTGTCCCCCAGGCTGGAGTGCAATGGCGTGATCTCAGCTCACCACAACCTCCGCCTCCTGGGTTCAAGCGATTCTCCTGCCTCAGCCTCCCGAGTAGCTGGGATTACAGGCGCCCACCACCACACCCAGCTGATTTTTGTATTTTTAGTAGAGACGGGGTTTCACTATGTTGGTTAGGCTGGTCTTGAACTCCTGACCTCGTGATTTGCCCACCTCGGCCTCCCAAAGTGCTGGAATTACAGGCGTGAGCCACCGCGCCAGGCCGTCTTTTTTTAAATGGAAGTGACCAGCATGGGCTGGGCGCAGTGGCTCACGCCTGTAATCCCAGCACTTTGGGAGGCTGAGCTGGGCGGTTCACGAGGTCAAGAGATCGAGACCAGCCTGGCCAATATAGTGAAAACCCATTTCTACTAAAACTACAACAATTAGCTGGGTGTAGTGGTGCGTGCCTGTAGTCCCAGCTACTCAGGAGGCTGAGTCAGGAGAATGGTGTGAACCTGGGAGGCGGAGGTTGCAAAGAGATTGAGACCAGCCTGATCAATATGGTGAAATCCCGTCTCTACTAAAATACAAAATTAGCTGGGCGTGGTGGTGTGCACCTGTAGTCCCAGCTACTCGGGAGGCTGAGGCAGGAGAATCGCTTGAACCTGGGAGGCGGAGGTTGC
>NW_016862479.1:0-203 GCF_001698545.2 Rhinopithecus bieti | reverse complement strand
CCTTTCCAGCTTCCTGCTTTTCCTCCTTCTTCCCTTTAGCACCTCTGCTAATCTTTGCTCCAGGTTCTTTCTTAGCAGATGTTTTTCTTGGTTTGGGTTCAGGTTTTGGTGGAGCAGGTTTCGCTGACAATCTGGCAGACCGTCTTGTGGGCTCCTGTTTAGTTACTTTGGATCCATCTTTGCCCTCTGTATTCTCTGGAGAC
>NW_016862478.1:0-1854 GCF_001698545.2 Rhinopithecus bieti | reverse complement strand
ATATTATATATATATATATACACACACACACACAAATAGATGTGAGAAGGAAGTGTGGATTTCAGGATAAAGTGTGAGGTGAGATGGATTTCAAATGTGTTGCTTAGGGAGAGAAAGCTCCATATCACTGATCATTAGAGAAATACAAATTAAACCACAATAAGAGACCGTCTCTCACTAGTCAGAATGGTTATTACTAAAAAGTGAAAAAAACAATAGATATTGGTGAAGTTTCAGAAAAAAGAGAACACTTAAATGTTGTTGGTGGGATTATAAATTAGTTCAACAATTGTGGAAAGCATTGTGGCAATTCCTCCAACAGCTAAAAGCAGAACTACCATTCAACCCAGCAACCCCATTACTAGGTATATACCCACAGAAAAATAAATCATTCTACCATAAAGACATACACACGAATGCTCATTGCAGTACTATTCACAATAGCAGAGATATGGAATCCACTTAAATACCCATCAATGACAGATCATATAAAGAAAATGTGGTACATATACACCATGGAATACTATGCAGCCATAAAAAAAGAATGAGGTAATGTCTTATTTGGGAACATGGATGGATTGGGGCCATTATCCTTAGCAAAATAACACAGGAACAGAAAACCAAACACTGCATGTTCTAATTTATAAGTAGGAGCTAAGTGATGAGAACTCATGGACAGAAAGAATGGAACAACAGACACTGGGGCCTACTTGAGGATGGAATGTGGGAGGAAGGAGAGGAACAGAAAAAAATAGTTACTAGGCTTAGCACCTGGGTGCGAAAATAATCTTTATAGCAAACCTTCATGATACAAGTTTACCTATATAACAAACCTGCACATGTCTACCTGAACCTAAAATAAAAGTTTAAAAAAAAGAAAAAAAAGATCGAATGATGTAACATTATCCAGACTGAGTAGTAAAATAATCTAGACAGCAATGAGATATTAGACTTAAGAAACTAGAACAAGGGTGAACAAACTTTTTGTAAAAGGTCACATCATCAGTAATATGAAAGTAGTCATAGACAACTTGCAAGTAAATGAATACGGTTGTGTTCCAATAAAGCTTTTTTAAAAAACAAACACAGGCAGTGGGCTGAATTGTGCCTGCATGCTGTAATTTGTAGATACCTGGACTGGAGGAAACTGCATAAATAGAGGTACTCTCTGGGAAAAAGGAGACATTCTACATGAATCCTCAAGGATTAGGTAAACCAACAGCAGATAGTAATTAACTAGCTCCATCTGGTTTCTAAAGAGAACTATCATGTGGCCACCTCTCCTCCTGACCCACCTAATGAAACATAATTCATGTATCAATCTGTAAGAACATTTACCCTACTCACAGACATTTTTAAAACTACTAAACCAACCTCTCAAAATCCCACAAAAATGCAAGACCTGAGAAATAGCTATTTATGCACTGTATGGTACTATTGTATGGTTTAATTATTACTGTAAGAATGAATATTTAATAGATCCTTTGCATTTCTGAGATAAATTAGATAAATCTATTTTGTTCCTTGTCTTTCAGTAATTTTGTTTTAATTTCCCTATAGAGAATGTAGAAATAACTATATTTGATGAAATTTTATCTCAGCATAGTCAAAAGAATTGTAAAATTATATGCTTTATGTGCTTTCATAATCTCTGTTAACTATCAAAACCCAGTGTACTATTAAATAACAACACAGTAGAAAACTGTGTGTTTTCATGTAATTTTATTTTATATATTTTAATTGTATACTTTACAATTTTGTAATATAGAATTATAAGTCATAACACATACCCAAATCAATATGGGTCATTACTAAATACTTATCTTAAGTTTGCTTTCCTAATAGCTGATAAAA
>NW_016862477.1:0-1105 GCF_001698545.2 Rhinopithecus bieti | reverse complement strand
AAAGAACTCCTATCAACACAGAATGCCTGCATAGGTTGCATTTTATCCACACCATGAAATATTTTACAGCCATTCAGACTAATTAATTAGCACTCTATCAGTTGACTTGAGGAATTTTCATGATTGTAAAATGAAAAGGTAAGGTACAGCAGGGTACAGTGGCTCACGCCTATAATCCCAGTACTTTGCGAGGCAGAAATGGGTGGATCATCTGCGGTCGGGAGTTCAAGACCAGCCTGGCCAACATGGTGAAACCCCACCTTTATTAAAAATACAAAAAAATTAGCTAGGCATGGTGGTGGGCACCTGTAATCCCAGCTACTCGGGAGGCTGAGGGAGAAGAATCACTTGAACCCGGGAGGCGGAGGTTGCAGTGAGCCTAGATAGTGCCACTGCACCCCAGCGTGGGCTACAGAGCGAGATTTTGTTTCAAAAAAAACAGGTAAGGTAAAAAAACTGTGTATGATCCAATTTTGGATAGCATACACATACACATACATTTTAAAAACTGCATATATATATGTGTATATATGTATATATGTTTATGTGTGTTTATATATGTATACATAATTCTACATATGTATATCTATATACACAACATATATTTTTATGATCATATGCATACAAAGAAGAATATGAAAGGGCATATTAACTAGGTAGTTAATATAGCTTATCTAGAAGTAAAGATGGGAGTGTGTGAAGTGTTCATGTTGTGGACATGTTACCGGTGGACGCCATCCAAGTTACTCCGAGTTACTGGCAGCGCATCTGTACGGGTCCCCAGCTACTTCAGTTCTTGCCTCCCCAGAAGAATTTGACTGAGAGACATAAAACAGAAGAAGGTACGAGGCAAGTTTCAGAGCAGGAGTGGAAGTTTATTTAAAAAGGCTGCCGGGCAAGGTGGCTCAAGCCTGTAATCCCAGCACTTTGGGAGGCCCAGACGGGCGGATCACGAGGTCAGGAGATCGAGACCATCCTGGCTAACACGGTGAAACCCCGTCTCTACTAAAAAATACAAAAAAAAAAAAATTAGCCGGGCATGGTGGCGGGCGCCTGTAGTCCCAGCTGCTCGGGAGGCTGAGGCAGGAGAATGGCGTGAATCTTG
>NW_016862475.1:0-681 GCF_001698545.2 Rhinopithecus bieti | reverse complement strand
GATGAGATCCAAAATATCCCTTCTCAGATACCACAAAAACAGTGCTACCAAACTGATCCATGTAAAGAATCGTGTAACTCTGTGAGAATAATTTACAAATCAGAAATCAGTTTTCCAGAAAGCTTCTTTCTACTTTTTGTATGAGGATATTGTGTTTGTCACAGTAAGACTCATTGCGCTCTGAAATATCCCTTGACAGACAATAAGAAGACATTGTCAGCACACTGCTCAATGAAAACAACAGTGTAACTTTGTGAGATGAATTTACACATCACACAGCAGTTTCTCAAAAGCTCCTTTCTAGTTTTATCTGTGGATATTTCATTTTCATCATAGTCCTCAATGCGCTCCCAAATATCCCTTTGCAGATTCCACAAAAACAGTGTTAGCAAACTACTCCGTGAGAAGAAAGATATAACTCTGTGTGATGAAAGCACACATCACAAAGAATTTTCTCCAACAGTGTCTTTCTAGTTTTTATCTGAGCATATTCAATATTTCATTATAGGCCTCCATGCACTTCCCAATATCCCTTTGCAGATTCCACGAAAACAGTGCTATCGAACTGATGCATGAAAAGAATCTTGTAACTGGGTGAGATGAATTAACACATCAGTAACCATTTCCTCAGAGAGATTTTTTCTAGTTTTTATATGAGGGTATTTCCTTTGTCACCTTAAA
>NW_016862474.1:0-684 GCF_001698545.2 Rhinopithecus bieti | reverse complement strand
CTATAGTGAAAAAGAAAATATCCTCAGAAAAAAACTGGAAAGAAGCTTTCTGAGAAACTGCTTTGTGATATGAATTCATGTCACAGAGTAACACCATTCTTTTCATTGAGCAGTCTGCTAACACGATTTCATGGAATCTGAAATAGGATATTTGGGAGCACTTTGAAGCCTATGGTGACAAGGAAATATCCTCAGATAACAATAGAAAAGATGCTTTCTGATAAATTGCTTTGTGATGTGTCTATTTATCTCACAGAGTTACACTGTTGTTTTCATTGAGCAATTTGCTAACACTGTTTTCTTGTAATTGGCAATGGGATACTTCAGAACTCATTGAAGCATATGGTGTCAAAGACAATATCCTCAGACAAAAACTAGAAAGAAGCTTTCTGAGAAGTTGCTTTCTAATTTTTGAATTCATCTCACAGAGTTGCAATTTCCTGTCATGGGGCATTTTGCTAGCACTGTATTTGTGGAACGTGAGAAAGGATATATTGAATCACATTGAAACCTATACTGACAAAGGAAATATACTCAGATGAAAACTACAAACAAGCCTTCTGAGAAACTTCTTTGTGATGAGTGAATTCATCTCATGGAGTTACACTGTTCTTTTCATTGAGTAGTTTGCTAACACTGTTTTTTTGGAATCTGCAATGGAATATTTCAGAGAGCATTGAACAT
>NW_016862473.1:0-682 GCF_001698545.2 Rhinopithecus bieti | reverse complement strand
TTTAGTAGAGACGGGGTTTCACCGTGTTAGCCAGGATGGCAAAGATGATTTTTAAGTGCATTTAAAAGAGGCCTGCAGGCAGTGGCTCAAGCCTGTAATCTCAGTAATTTGGAAGGCTGAGGTGGGAGGATCTCTTGAGCCCAGGAGTTCAAGACTACAGTGAGGCCTGATCCTGCCACTGTACTCCAGCCCCGTGGACAGAGCAAGACCCCATCCCCGGAAAAAAAAAAAAAGTAAAGTAAAGAAAAAAGATCCGGCCTGGCGTGGTTGCTCATGCCTGTAATCCCAACACTTTGGGAGGCTGAGGTGGGCAGATCACCTGAGGTTAGGAGTTCAAGCCCAGCCTGGCCAACATGGAGAAACCCCATCTCTACTAAAAATACAAAATTAACTGGAGTAGTGGCACATACTTGTAATCCCAGCTACTCTGGAGGCTGAGGCAGGAGAATCACTTGAACCCGGGAGGCAGAGGTTGCGGTGAGCCGAGATCGCGCCATTGCACTCCAGCCTGGGCAACAAGAGCAAAACCCCCTTCTCAAAAAAAAAAAAAAAAAGAAAAGAAAAAAGATCCAATGTGATATTTTACTTTTTTGTTGTATAATTTGTTTAAAAATATAGAGATGGGCTGGGCATAGTGGCTCAGGCCTGTAATCCCAGCACTTTGGGAGGCTGAAGCGGGTGG
>NW_016862472.1:0-203 GCF_001698545.2 Rhinopithecus bieti | reverse complement strand
AACGAGCCGGGCGAGGTGGCGGGCGCCTGTAGTCCCAGCTACTCCGGAGGCTGAGCTACTCCGGAGGCTGAGGCCGGAGAATGGCGTAAACCCGGGGGACGGAGCTTGCAGTGAGCTGAGATCCGGCCACTGCACTCCAGCCTGGGCGACAGAGCGAGACTCTGTCTCAAAAAAAAAAAAAAAAAAAAAAACTGTATTCACAC
>NW_016862471.1:0-1171 GCF_001698545.2 Rhinopithecus bieti | reverse complement strand
GCCTAAGTAGTATAATACTTATTCATGTTTTCCCCATATTTAAAAAATATCTGTCACTAGTACAATCCCCTCTGACTTCCAAAGAGGCTCTGTGTGTGTTCTTAAGAAGTAATGGGCCGGGCGCGGTGGCTCAAGCCTGTAATCCCAGCACTTTGGGAGGCCGAGACGGGCGGATCACGAGGTCAGGAGATCGAGACCATCCTGGCTAACACGGTGAAACCCCGTCTCTACTAAAAAATACAAAAAATTAGCCGGGCGAAGTGGCGGGCGCCTGTAGTCCCAGCTACTCAGGAGGCTGAGGCAGGAGAATGGCGTGAACCCGGGAGGCGGAGCTTGCAGTGAGCTGAGATCCGGCCACAGCACTCCAGCCTGGGCGGCAGAGCGAGACTCCGTCTCAAAAAAAAAAAAAAAAAAAAAAAAAAGAAGTAATGGAGGCATACAATTAAAAACTTTGGCAATTTTGAATAACAGTGCTTTTTTCAAGTAGAGTATTTCTGTGCACTTTATATAAACCAACAAATACAGCACACGTTTCTTCACTATCACAAATAGGCTTCTACTTCAATGAGATTCGAATATATAATGTGGCCTTTACAGCAAGCTAGGTAAAAAGTATTCCCACTGTGTAGGACTTAAGCGAAGGGCCACTGGGAGGTCAGCAACAGCAGCAGCTTCCCTTTGCATTGAACGTGCTGTGACGAATACAACAAGAATATTTAGTTCAGCCATAAGACTTCAGACCTTAGAAGGCCAACCGGCTTATTGTTGGCATGAAAATTTATTTTGCCACCAGGTGCGGTGGCTCACGCCTATAATCCTAGCACTTTGGGAGGCTGAGGCGGGCGGATCACCTGAGGTCAGGAGTTTGAGATCAGCCTGGCCAACATGGTGAAACCCCGTCTCTACTAAATACACACACAAAAAATTAGCCAGGTGTGGTGGTGGGCACCTGTAGTTCCAGCTACTTGGGAGGCTGAGTCAAGAGAATCACTTGAACCTGGGAGGTGGAGGTTGCAGTAAGCCCAGATTGTGCCACTGCACTCCAGCCTGGCTGACAGAACGAGACTCCATCTCAAAAAAAGGAGAATTTATTTTACCTACTGTCCTTTTGGGGACTTTGAATAAAGATATGGTTGAACCTGCACAAAATGCGGAGTCCTCGTGCTTCTTT
>NW_016862470.1:0-1364 GCF_001698545.2 Rhinopithecus bieti | reverse complement strand
ACCTTCTCAGTCCTGTGGTTCTATGACATTTCATGGAATCAAAAGCATGCTTAAGCCTGAAGAGCTATAATAAAACAAGCCGTACATATAATTATAGTAAAAAAAAAAAAAAAAAAAAAGTGTTGGTAGACAGCAGAGAAGGCGGAGTTTGGAAAAATACAGGAATCAAAAGCTCTAAGATAGCCATAGACATAGTATTAGGCTCTGTGTATCAAGGCTTGGGTCGAAATACACGGTATACTCCAACAGGGTCATAAGGGGAGTTTAATAAAGGTATGGGCAAAATTAAAATAACTCATAAAGGGTATCGCAGTGCCCTCAACTATGACATGTTAATAGCTGTAAGCTCTAGCATCAAGAGAGAGTAGTTATGTAGAGAGGGCCACCTGAAGGAGCAATTGACTTAGATGGAGGAACACAGCCAACACACAATCCCTGTGGAGAGTAAGCTGGTGAGTAAATACCCCACCTTCAGTCTTCCCCACCCTCTGATGTCCTAAAAAATAAATTCTATAGGTATAGAAATTTTATTTGTCTCATCTATTTCTATGCCTAGAAGAAATAGTGCCAGGTATGCAGGATGTGCTCAATAAGTTTTCTGTAGTATATAAACAAATGAATGAAAGAAAGAATGGATGTGTGAGAGACTCAGAGGACTCATTTTGAGTTTTTCAGTTGGTCTTTTGAAAATATAAAAGCAAATTACATTTTCTTTGCCTTAGTAATGCATATCAATGCCATGAGATCTCATTATTTTATTTTTAGAAAAAAATATCAATGAGAAAATTGCACCAGAGGACACACATTGGGACTTTTGAGTTGAACACATTACTTAGCAAATGCTAACATGGGAACTTGAGGATATTTAGTGAACCTGCTGAAGTCAACACATTAATGCAACTGAAACCAATAGAGAAGCAGCTATCTATTAACCTTGGCATTTTGGGGTCTAAAAAAAGCTTTTACCCACTATTGGGCTTTGTAACCTATAAAATAAATAAAAAAATAACAACAATTAACCTTGAAAACCTTTTGACTACCTCCCAGGGTTAATATTCTTGAAGGTAGTATATAGTGTGATGGGAAAGTCTCTATCTTGAATTAAGCAAAATTCTGTCAAATTCTGGCTCTGCTATTCATTATCAATATAACATAGAAAGATTACTTGAAAAATTTTTTAAAATCTCACTTTTTTCATTTGTTAAACCAGAATAATCTCACCTATGTTGTGTCAAGAATTGAGAAAATGTATTGCAAATGTTTTACATATGATATCTGCTTTACAAATGTTAGTTCCTTGTTTTCCTTGAGGAAAGATAAAAGAATACATTGATATAAATTAAAATAGAAAATTAATATAAATT
>NW_016862468.1:5227-7385 GCF_001698545.2 Rhinopithecus bieti | reverse complement strand
GAGTTATATTTATCTCCGGTGGCTTCATACAAAATAAAATTAGAAGAAAACAATATATATTTTTTAAAAGCACCAAAATCTGTGTGATTTAATTTAGTTAATAATAATTAAAAGGGGCAGTCTTTTGGATTTTCTGAGTTGCATGATAAAAGCAAATAATTTTGAAGTAGTAATTCATACCACCCTGCTTCTCAATCTCTTGGGGTCTCTTAGCTAGCTGGATATGTCCAATAATTTTTTATTAGACATCACTAAGCTTCAAGTCAGCATTTTAAAGAATTAAAAGCACAAAACTCAAAAAATAGAAGCTATAGGTTCAAAAGAACCTATTGT
Source organism: Rhinopithecus bieti (assembly GCF_001698545.2). NCBI lineage: Eukaryota > Metazoa > Chordata > Mammalia > Primates > Cercopithecidae > Rhinopithecus > Rhinopithecus bieti. The sequence goes on along the minus strand of NW_016862468.1, from coordinate 7,052 downwards.
GTATGAGTAATGTAAACAGCCTTTTGAGGAGAAAACAAATTTTCAGTAGCCAATACTTTGAGTAGGTCCCTGATTTGGAAACATATATCTGCAATTAACTTGTAATTTTTTTTCCTATGGTGACTTATAAAACTTTTCTTTTATTGAAGCTAAATTAGTTCCTCCACCCCTTTCGTGCAAGATCAGATATTTTAGGCATCTCAAGGGTCGTTGTGGTTTTGCCGTGTTGAAGATGATTTTTTTTCATTAAATTGGATTTTTAAAATTATTGGATCTTTTATGATTCTTTATAATATGTTCAGTATACACTGTAAACTTATCAGGTGTGTATATGGTCAGTAGTCTATATATACACACAGCCTATATATACATATATACACACACATATATACACACACATATATATACTGCCAAAATACCAATGAAACACTAAAGAGCCAGAAATTAACTTTTTTTAAGCTGAACACTTAACACTATGTGAAAGATATGTTATACTCTACTAGAATGTGAAGATAAAGACTCTTTCTGAAACTTAAAGAGCAATCTAGTAGGGAGTATAAATATAAATGCACAGCATGATATAATACATAAGAAATGACGATTTAAAAAGTAAATACTGTTAACAGTGAAATATATGGGGAGTTGAGGAGTAAGTACTTTCCACTGTGGAATCAGGAGAGGTGTCAAGAAGAGGCAGCATTTCAACGTTGACTTGAAGGTGACTGGTATTTCAGTAGTTGGTCATACAGAGAATAGGCACTTAGAATAAAATGTGTTCTATTTTAATTGCTTCCCAGACACCCATCTTTAATCATCATCATAAACAATTGCTCATATTTATTTAGTCTTATACTAAGCCACATGATTCTGAGAGTTTTTTAATTTTTTTTTTTTTTTTTTTTTTTTTGAGACGGAGTCTCACTCTGTCACCCAGGCTGGAGTGCAGTGGCCAGATCTCAGCTCACTGCAAGCTCCGCCTCCCGGGTTCACGCCATTCTCCTGTCTCAGCCTCCCGGGTAGCTGGGACTATAGGCGCCCGCCAACTCACCCGGCTAGTTTTTTGTATTTTTTAGTAGAGACGGGGTTTCACCGTGTTAGCCAGGATGGTCTCGATCTCCTGACCTCGTGATCCGCCCGTCTCGGCCTCCCAAAGTGCTGGGATTACAGGCTTGAGCCACCGCGCCCGGCCTGAGTTTTACAATATTAACTAATTTCATCCTCACAAAAATCCTATGAGTGAAGTAATAGCTCATTTTATAGGTGAGGAAAGGAACTCAGAAAGATCAGGTCAGTTTTGTAGGTCAGATCACTAAAAAATGGCATAGCTGGAATTTGAACTCAGGCATTTGAACTACAGAGCTCACATTTTAAATCTCAGTGCCCATCTGTGTTTATTTAGGTTGAGATGACTTAATTGAGATTTGGAGGTTGAGCCAGAGCCAGTAGGTATCTCTTAAAATTGAACTTGTGTGTCATCTATAATGATGTGATAAACACACATTTTAATTGAATGAATGAAGTAATGTAAAATGAGAAGACAGGGATCAGCTTAAGAAATTACGTTTATAGGCGAGAGAGGGAGAGAGAGAGAAAAAAAAACAGCTTCCATAAATGGACATTTTATGCTTTGTATTCATGTGTAGATCTAGAAAATGAACCTAAGAAATTTTTTTAAATTTCCTTTTTTTCCTGTATTTCTTCACTTTTCATTTATTTATAAATTCATTAGTGTTTACTGTTTGATAAAATATTACTGTTTCAAATTATCTTGCATGATTCACAGGACAGTTTTATCAGTAGGCAAAACAGATACCTTCTTTTTTTT
>NW_016862468.1:0-1417 GCF_001698545.2 Rhinopithecus bieti | reverse complement strand
CTCCGCCTCCCGGGTTCACGCCATTCTCCCGCCTCAGCCTCCCGAGTAGCTGGGACTACAGGCGCCCGCCACCTCGCCCTAGGGCTAGTTTTTTGTATTTTTAATGGAGACGGGGTTTCACCGTGGTCTCGATCTCTTGACCTTGTGATCCGCCCTCCTCAGCCTCCCAAAGTGCTGGGATTACAGGCGTGAGCCAACATGCCCTGCCAGCTTCATCATTTTTATTGATGAGAAATATTCTATTATTTGATTTTGGCAAATTTGCTTTTATATTCACCTGTTGATAGGTGTTTGGGCTGTTTCAAATTTTAGGCATGTAGCACGTAATTCGGTCTTGCTTTTCTGTTTCTTAAAGTTATTCTGACAGTCTTTTCTTTCTTAATGTCTATTTATGTTTAATGTAATAATAAAACATGATTTTAAATCTGCCATTTTTCTGTTTATTTTCCATTTGTTCCACATGTCTGTGTTTCTTTTTTCCCTCTTTTTCTTCTCTTACATATGCGTATTATTCTATTTTATGTTTTCTTCTGGCTTATTTTATTCATTTGTTTTATTTATTTTATAACTGTACCTTTTTACAACACGCCCCTTTAACTTAACTGATTCTTATTGTTGTTCCCAGCTCTTTTCACCTTTCTCTTCCATTTCCTTCTGGCACTCCAATTACATATATTTAGATAGAGTCATATTGTCTCACAGGTGAATTATAGAAAAAATATAACTTGGTGCCTGAAAATTCTTCAGTTTGTTAATATGGTCTTTGTAAAACCTTCCAGTTTCAGTTTCATTTATCTTTTTAGTGCCCCTACCAGTAGAGCTAGAAGAGGAAATTGGGTATTCTTACATTTTTCTAGCTCTACATAAAGGCATGAATTCACCATGGAGCTGATATGTATTTAGAGAAACACAAGAATCTTTGATGAACAAAACACTGTAGAATTCTATGAATCTATATCAGATATGTGCAAGATGAGTTGTTTTCCTTATATGGACTTTTTTCAAGTATTTATAAAATTTAACTTTATAGTATACTTAGAGCTTTAGTTTCTATGTTCTATATGTATTACAACATAAAATAGGCTAGGTCAGTTAAGACAGCATTGACCTGTGTGTGGTCAATATGTATATGTGTGTGTCTGTCTCTGTTTACTAATTTGCTTTTGGGAGGAGAATCTTTTCAAATGATTTTTTTTCTATTTTTTACAAAAAAGTTGTATCACATTTAAGTCTTTATTATTATTTGAAGACTGTCTTGATATGGCTAAAAACTAGGCTAGATTGACAGAGACAATGGTTGTTCTTTAAAGTTTTAATTTTCCTTTGCAATTTGAATAGTATACAATGAGGGTTTTTTCCCCTCCATTATAAATATAACTATTATGTTAATACATATTTATAATACATAAACATATAT
>NW_016862467.1:0-312 GCF_001698545.2 Rhinopithecus bieti | reverse complement strand
CAAAACAAAACAAAACAAAACAAAACAAAACAAAAAAAGTAGCCTGGCATAGTGGCATGCACCTACGGTCCCAGCTACTCGAGGGGCTGAGGCAGGAGGATTTTTGAGACCAGGAAATCGAGACTGAAGTGAGTCATGTTCACACCGCTGCCCTCCAGCCTGGGTGACACAGAGAGACCCTGCTTGAAAAGAAAAGAAAGAAAGAAAGAAAGAAAGAAAGAAAGAAAGAAAGAAAGAAAGAAAGAAAGAAAGAAAGAAAGAAAGAAAAAGAGACAAATAAAATAATAATTTATTTGAAGATTAAATACTCAC
>NW_016862466.1:3466-6968 GCF_001698545.2 Rhinopithecus bieti | reverse complement strand
TATAAATTATATTTTTAGAACAATAGTTTCGTCACTGAGCATTGATAGAAAGAATATTTTAATGTTTCATAAGTTAACTATGATTTTCTAAAACCTCAAACAGAGCAAAAGTTTTGGTAATATATTATTGCTCCTAGAAGTTCAAAAGGGTAATTATTAAAACATGTTTTAAACTTAAAATAGCTATAAGACTTCATATTTTAAGCAGTGTTATAAATTATAATCTGATATGCATTTTTTTTTTGCTCTAAACTAAATGATCGTCCTATGAGTGATGGAGGCTTTAACCAGAATAATCTGTAATATTTTTGAAATTGCCTTATAAGATTCCTACAGTGTGAAGTGCTTCTGTCCTTTAAGAATTGGGGCTCTACTGTGACTATCCAAGTCATCTTATTTTAACTTGGTCTCTTGTTAGGAGAAGTATTTAATTCTTTACTTATTTCTTTTATAGTCTCAGGTTATGTCTCAGATTAATGGGCCTAATTAAAGCAAAAAAATAATAATAATAAATAGCAGCCCTATTTTGCTGATGCTCTACTCTTTCATACCTTTAGGACTAATCATTCTTATTCTATTATCCTACTTGTTCACTCTTAATTATGTTAGTAAAATTATTTATAAAATCCAAAAGGTATTTCTAGTGACATTGAAAAGTTCTTAAAAGTTTTCTTCCTGGATAGGTTACCTTAGACAAGAGATAAACTGAGTGCAACATGAATTAAATTAAGTGAAATAAATTTTATTGGAAACCACCATTGATGGCAGAGATATTTTCCTTGAACTGATGAGTGATAGACACAATCGGATGCTAGGAAAAATATAATGGGTTATTTTTTATTACAGTCAAAATGTATCAAATATCTGCTACTCACTTATGATTCTGTAATGCTCTATCAGAGTGATGAAAGAAATCACAGATGCAGCCCACAGTTTCAAACAGTTTACTTTGTGGTGACGATGTTAATATAAAACATCAGAGAGGAATGTAAGGTAGAACATAATTAACCAGTAAATTACCTGATACAGACAATATAAATATTGGTTGAGAAGATTTAAATCAATTCAATGAAACTGTGGACAAGATGAGATTTGAGGCAAGCTTTGGAAGATAGATGGGATTAGAATAGACAAATGGAAAGAAAAGGACATTGTAGGTGAGGCTGATGAAAAGATCAAGAGCCGTAGGTCTGGTAAGAGCATGCTGATTTAAGATACAATGTGGTAAAGAGATCAGCTTAACATGTGGGAGAGTGTGGTGAAATTAAGGAAGACTTTCAAAATCATGCAAAGTATTGACTTAAAGAGCTAACAACCATAAAATGCTAACTATTTCTAAATAATTGAATGGCCTGCTGGTAATAGTGACAGTGTTGATAAAGTTGCTAATAATACTTTGTACTATGGCTTATGCTAATCACATATGTAAAAACATAGGACTATGCTTGGCACATAGTACAAAGTCTTATGGTACTGTGTGCCAAGCATAGTCCTATGTTTTTACATATGTCATCCCACATTAATCCTCACAAAACTTTGTAATAATATTTCACACCAATTTTACAACTGATGAAACAAATTGTTTTAGGTCATATAAACTGTAAGAGTCATAATGAGGAATTCAACTCAGATGTGTCCTAGCAAATATACGTAAATATTAGGTAAACTTTTTACTGAAAATACAGACAACATTAAGTAGGAGGTAATTTATCAGAGTGCACAAGAAAATTAGACTAAATTTCTAAAAAAACTTTTATTCGAGTAAAATAAGATGTTTTAAAATCACACGTGAAGAAATTGTGGCTTTTAAATGGTCTGTATTTCGTTGTTATAAATCAATGTCTCTCAAAATGGAATCTATCCACTGTTCACAAATTCATAAACTTGGTTTGCTCATTATATATATATATAAATATAATTTATAGAATATAGATGTACCCCATGCTAGTTCTTGGACTCTCTTCCCAGAAAGATCCATGATTCTCAGGTTGGTGTAAATTTTACTATCATGCTTTTGTATTTTAAAAATAAATTAATGTAATTTAATATATATGAAATTGCATTGTAAATTTAAACTACTCTACTGTATAGATAATTTTATAATTTGATTTTTAGACTTAACATTGTGTTTTTGAGGTTTTAAATGTAGATAAATGTAGATCTGATTAATTTTTATTGCTTTTTAATATTCAATTTATAATAAAAACAAGGCTTGTTTATCCATTCTTCTACTGAGATAGCTGGGAACAGTTTTGGCATTTTTTTGGTCCATTTATTAGAGTTTCTCAATTATATGCTTTCTGGTGAAATTGCTGAATTCAGGGATACACACATACAACTTTATTAGGCAATAAAAAATTATGTGTAAGAATTTCTGTTTATCCTCAGTTATAATAAAAGTAATTGTGCAAATTGAAAATATTTGCCACTATAGATATGAAATGGTATATCACTGTTATTTATTAGCTATTCAAATGAGAAAACTGTGAAAATAATTCCCTGTGTTTACTGGCCATTTCAGTTTCTGATTCCTTAAATTGCTTGTTTTCTATAGGGATGTTTATTCTTAATTTGGTTATTGTTTTGGTAGAGTTTATTATATATTTTGATTTTTTAAAAACCTATTGAAAATATAATCTGTGATTTGCCTTTTCCTTTTGTAAGATTGCCAGCACTAATTATGTTAAATAAATTCATAATGCAAGATACAGTAGACAGGAAAATCATCATTTATTCAGTAAATTTTTAAGGGCCAGACAGTATACTAGTTATTTTGGGATGTGTTGTTTCTATGTAACTTTATATTCAACCTCCAAGCTATGCATTACTACCTCAACTTTGCTGATTGCCCTGAGGTTCAGAGACACTAAGTAGCTTATCAAGGGATTTGGCTCTATGAACAAGAGGAGGAAAATTCCAAGCTAGTTTTATTTGGCTCTATAACCCATGTCTTTTTTTTTTTTTTAAGCAATATAAATAATAGTTACACTTTCAACTCTTCAACACTCATTCACATAGATTTGTTAACTTGAGTCCCATTAAATTGCAGCGATAACAAGGATATGTATTACTAACACTGTTTGATCATTAAATTAGAAGATAGGGGTGAGAAATAATTTGTCTAAAGTTACTAGCAAAAGTACAATTCAATTTAGCCTTTGGATCCAGTGCTTCTTTCATTGACCTTCCCAGAAGCTTAAAATGCACTAATAGGTTGACATAAATTGGCATCAGTGATACATATGCTCATGACTAGTAAAGATAATATTTTTTAAAATTAACCTTTTAATGTGTTGTGGGAAGTCAGGGACCCTGAACGGAGGGACCGGCTGAAGCCATGGCAGAAGAATATAAATTGTGAAGATTTCATGGACATTTATTAGTTCCCCAAATTAATACTTTTATAATTTCTTATTCCTGTCTTTAATGCAATCTCTGAACATAAATTGTGAAGATTTCATGGACACTTATCACTTTCCCAATCAATACCCTTGTGATTTCC
>NW_016862466.1:0-1242 GCF_001698545.2 Rhinopithecus bieti | reverse complement strand
TATATATATATATATATATATATAAAATATACACACACACAAATATTGAGCTTTAAATGGATACACTATATATAAAGTCAATAAAAAATAAAATGACTACCCTTTATTGTTTGGCACCAAGTATGTTTCTAGTACTATACTAATAGATGTGTTATCTCATTTAAACTTTACAATCACTCCCACCAAGGGAGGTAATAATATTCCAATCTTGCAGAGAAACATAGGGAGCAACATAAAACTTACGTAATTACACTATGGAAAACAACTAAAAGTTGAGTTAGGATTAAAATCCGAGCCTGTCTTTTTTTTCCAGTAAACTATACCAGCTCAGGTTACAAACTCCATTCACCTTATGCCTAATAATTGGCATATTTTTTGTAATAAATGAATATGGGTTCCTCTCATTTCCATATGTAGCTTCCCAGCATTTCCCATGTGTGTAAATCTTTAAGATCTCCCACAGCTGAAACACCATTTTTCTCCCTCTGTTTATTTCTTCTTCACTCCAGCTTCTTGGTCAATCCAAAGTTGTAATTATGTTGGTTCTTATATTCCATAAAATTATCCTGGCTATGATTGTTAGCTACTTATCCTGTTTCCCATGTGATACTCACAAATGCAGATCCGAAGAGACTGAGAATGATGTGTTTGCTCCCAGGGAAAGAAAGGTTGGGCTTAATTGCTTTGTATCCCCTTGGGGTCAAACACATCTGGTTGCTCAGTATTCTAATTCGTCTCCTTGGTTTACTCTAATCGAAGGTTCTAATTAATTTAATAAGTTCAAACATTCAAAGTTATTTTTATATTATTCATAATATATTTTGTGTGCATTTTCTAATTCTTCATGTGCTTCTGCCATTCACAATGTTTTGGGATTACTTTATTTTGATGCTCCTTAAATATGCACAAAATATAGTAAATGCAATAGATGGCTCTAATTGTAAATCTTTCACTTACATTTTAAAAATAATGCTTAGTTTTAAATATATCTAATTTCACTAACGTCTTTACTTTTTAGAAGATGCCTACATAGAGATAAGGAGAAATCTATGTTGTAAGTTTGGTAAAAATATATCCTTTTCCACACAATATTTTCCACATATTAGATTTAGAAATTAACACATTGCTGGCGAAGAATTTTAATTGGTAGTACAGTTACCTGTTTCTGAGCATATCCTTCTTTCTAAACGTTAGATTAAAATCACTAAATATTTTTCTTCATGTTCAACACAGCCTGAAATT
>NW_016862465.1:0-246 GCF_001698545.2 Rhinopithecus bieti | reverse complement strand
GTTCTGAAATTGAGGCAGTAATTAATAGCCTACCAATCAAAAAAAAAAGCCCAGGACCAGACAGATTCACAGTCAAATTCTACCAGAGGTACAAAGAGGATCTGGTAGCATTTCTTCCGACACTATTCCAATCAACAGAAAAACAGAGACTTCTCCAAAACTCACTTTATGAGGCCAGTATCATCCTGATATGAAAACCTGGCAGAGACACAACAAAAAAAGAAAATTTCAGGTCAATATCCCTGA
>NW_016862464.1:0-246 GCF_001698545.2 Rhinopithecus bieti | reverse complement strand
TATATATATATATATAGTGTGTGTGTGTGTGAGACATGGTCTCGCTCTGTTGCTCAAGCTGGAAGGCAGTAGTGTAATCTCACTTCACTGCAACCTCTACCTCCAAGTTCAAGTGATTATCCTGCCTCAGCCTCCCGAGTAGCTGGAACTACAGCATGCACTGCCATGCCTATCTAATTTTTGTATTTTCTTTCTTTTTTTTTTGAGACGGAGTCTCGCTCTGTCGCCCAGACTGGAGTGCAGTGG
>NW_016862463.1:0-1170 GCF_001698545.2 Rhinopithecus bieti | reverse complement strand
ACCGCGCCCGGCCTGAATCAGCCTCTTTTAAAAGACCATGGCTGGTCACCAATTTGAAAATTTAGTGACAGAGTGGTTTTAATGTAGGACATTAGTGGAGAAGAGTGGTGCAAAAGGTGGGCTGTAGTCAGTGCTTCATTGTGTGGAGTCACCGTCCCATTGGACCACATCCAATTTCAGCCACTAAGTGCCAAGACCTCTGTGCGAGCTCAGACGCACATTGACATAGTATCACCTTCAGTACAAGCCGTGCTTTTCTCTGCCCTTTTCTGAAGTCCTGAGAACTCACTCAGTCATTGTGCAAGTGAAACCCAGAAATGTGGAGAACTTAGAACTCCGAGGGTGACCCTCAACCGAGGTAGGGCAGGAAACAGGATATAAATGCCCTGTTTCCACTTTTCATGAGAAATTCAGGGAAGCAATTGAGATCCCATTGTCTACAACATCAGACTCAAAAAATTCAATAGCCTAATATTTATTTTCCTCATTTCCTTTCTCCCTCTTCTTCATCCCTGTTCTCCGTGATCACTTCCAAAATAAATTACTTGTACCAAAATCCGGTGTAAGTTACATGTACACGAGAGTTATCTCAGGCTTTCCTTCCAAGTAATTCGAACTGAGACAGTTTCATTTGAAACACTGAAGTTACAGAATTTTTGTGTGCTTAGAGCTATTGTTCTTTCCCTTCATGGTTTCTGTGTGTTATTTTTGCTTATACAGGCCTAACTTACTTTATGAAAATATTTGCCTATATATCCTTTTAATATTTTTATAGTTTATTGTCTGACCATCGCTCATTTACTTTTATGGACTTTATGAGGTATGAATTTAGCTTTATTTGTTAATAAATGCAGAGTCAACTATCTATCAACATTTTTTTTAAAAACAGTTCCTTCCTCTTACAAACTGGGTTTGGATGTCACTTATATCACACAATTTCCACTTAAAGTTTATTATGGCTTATTGGTCTATATTTATATTACTGTGTTTACATCACAGTATTTTAGTTACAGGAAATATTGATATCTGAGAGGGCAAGTTCTGCCTTCAGTTTTTTATTTATCTATTTTTTCACAATTGCTTTGACTATTTTGTACACATTTTGTTCAATAAAACTTGAAAATCAGCTTTTCAAATTTTATTCAAAAAAAATCTCAATAGATGCAGAAA
>NW_016862462.1:0-1535 GCF_001698545.2 Rhinopithecus bieti | reverse complement strand
CATTAGGGAGTTAGTACTGCTTTCTCCATTTTATCAATGAAGAAATTGAGACTTAGAAAGGATGCAGCTTCCTTAGGGACACAGTTAGTAACTGAGTTGGAATTCAGACTTTGACAATCTGATTTAGACCTCTTACTCTTAAGCAATAATCTATACTGTCTCTCTGTCAAATATTAAGGTGTAAATACTGTTTTAATGTTATTTCCTTTTTTTTTTTTTTTTTTTTTGAGACAGAGCCTCACTCTGTCGCCCAGGCTGGAGTGCAGTGGCGTGATCTAGGCTCACTGCAAGCTCCGCCTCCTGGGTTCCCGCCATTCTCCTGGTTCAGCCTCCGGAGTAGCTGGGACTACAGGCAGCCGCCACCACGCCCGGCTAATTGTTTGTATTTTTAGTAGAGATGGGGTTTCACCATGTTAGCCGGGATAGTCTCGATCTCCTGACCTCGTGATCCACCCGCCTCAGCCTCCCAAAGTGCTGGGATTACAGACGTGAGCCACTGCGCCCGGCCTGTCATTTTCTTTTTTTCTTACTCCTTTCAATTTTGTTGCTTATGTTGATGTGGCTTAAAATGCTAGAATTTTTATTTTTATAGCATTTTTTAAAGTCGGCTGATAATGAACTCCAAAATGCTTGGTACCAGTAAGTGGTCATTTAATTTGCAGAGAATGATACATACCTAATACATAATTGTATCTTAAAGCATAAATATGTATTAATTTGCTAGTTTTTAATGTGGAGCCAAATTGAATGTGGGGTCAAAGATTGTAATTTTCATCTTTTTTTTTTTTTAATATAAACTGCACCCAATATATTTTCTGTGATCTCCAGTTACAGTTTCTGTAAAGCGTGAACCTAACAAAACTTTCCGAACAATCTGATTATAGAATCCTTCTAGGTTTTTCTTTCCTCCCCCTGATTTAGTAGCAACTTTTTTCTAATAATTTATCTTTATGAATTATTTCTAAAATGTTCTTATACATTTTCAAAACTTTTTTTATCAATTTATACAATTTTTAATACCTTAAATAAACATTAACAAGTACAAATGGCAAACCATCTGAAAATAAGGAGTCGACAGTAAACATGCATTTAAGACAACTTCTGTTTAATTCAAATGAGTGCATAGGGATTTCTTTTAGAAGTCATTTTATTTACAGGAGTATATATTTTCACATTATTGGAGGCATTCTAAAGCAATTCTGAGCTGAGTTGAATGAAACTTGTCATCTATGAGCAATTTTTCCACTACTGTAATTTTCTTTAGTCCCGATTTCTCTAGTTTTTCATTCACACCTGAAGCTCCAGGAGAGAATCACGGCTACTGAGAGGACACCCCTCAAATGTGATTGGGCAGGAGGAAAGTTACAAACTCAATTGTACTTCATTTTCCACATTTTGGCAAAGAATATTCCTGCCAGCAATTAGTTTTGTATTTTAAAATAGCATTTAAGCATCTTTAGGAGTTTGTAAAATATTTTTTGTCCCTTATTGTAATAAGTAATAAGATAAAGTTCCCCTCAGGCCAGAAGCATGAA
>NW_016862461.1:0-1528 GCF_001698545.2 Rhinopithecus bieti | reverse complement strand
GTCTCTTGAAAAAAAAAAAAAAAAAGGCCAGGCGCGGGGGCTCAAGCCTGTAATCCCAGCACTTTGGGAGGCCGAGACGGGCGGATCACGAGGTCAGAAAATCGAGACCATCCTGGCTAACACAGTGAAACCCCGTCTCTACTAAAAAAAATACAAAAAACCAGCCGGGTGAGGTGGCGGGCGCCTGTGGTCCCAGCTACTCGGGAGGCTGAGGCAGGAGAATGGCGTAAACCCGGGAGGCGGAGCTTGCAGTGAGCTGAGATCCCGCCACTGCACTCCAGCCCGGGCGACAGAGCGAGACTCCGTCTCAAAAAATAAAATAAAATAAAATAAAATAAAATAAAATAAAATAAAATAAAAATTAGGAGTGGTTAGAATTTATATGCAGGGTACACGGTTTCCTCCGAAAGGTAAAATAAAATATTTCTTCAGCTACTCAATGCAGTACCTCATTCATGAGTAAAGAAAGTATACTCAAAGAGTATATTTAAAATGAAACAATAAAATTGTTTTCTTCAAGCTTCATTATTTTTTTGCTTAGCAACTTTTGTACCTTATATTTAGAATAGATTTGTTCTCTAATTTCTCCAGCAGCCTTATTTTATGGAGCACTCATTTATACCCCATTTATATCTCAGACCAGAGGTGGGCAAACTGTAGTCCAAGGGACAGATCCAGCCCCACAACCTGTTTTTATATGGCTGTGGAGTTAAGAACGGTTTTTATGATTTGAAAAGGTTATTAAGGTGATGCTGTAGAGACCACAAGATATTGTATGTGTCCTGCAAAGCCTAAAATAATTATGATATGCCTCTTTACTGAAAACATTTGCTGACACCTCTTAGACTATAATATATAATGTGCGTGCAACTCATTTAAAATGGTCTATGATGCATCCACATCGTGGTGTCATTTTATGTTAGAAAAATGTTTGGCTGTATTCTCTTTACATGTCTTGCATTTTTATAGAAATTCACTGAATTTGTCAGTCTTTATATTGGTGTGGAGTTTTATTAACCAGGGTCAAATGTGTATATATGACACCACAGACTTAAAATTTGGACTTTTTTTTTTTTTTTTTTTTTGAGAAAGAGTCTCACTCTGTCGCCCAGACTAGAGTACAGTGGCACCATCACAGCTCACTGAAGCCTTCGCCTCCCGAGTTCAAGCAGTTCTGCCTCAGTCTCCCGAGTAGCTGGGATTACAGGCAACCTCTACCACACTCGGCTAATTTTTGTATTTTTAGTAGAGACAGGATTTCGCCATTTTGGCCAGACTGGTCCCAAACTCTTGACCTCAGGTGATCACCTTGGCCTCCCAAAGTTCTGGGATTACTGGCTTGAGCCACTGCACCCGGCTAGTTTGGAATTTTGAGAGAGTGAAAGAGACACCATGAGAGCGCACTATTTGTGCTTGTATGCTTACTATTGGTTGCATATGGTTTCGTGATACTGCTTTTTTGTTGGCGATGAATTTGAATATATTGTCATTTCTCTCTCTCTTTTTTTTTTTTTTTTTTTTTTGCTCC
>NW_016862460.1:0-1172 GCF_001698545.2 Rhinopithecus bieti | reverse complement strand
GCCACTGCACTCCAGCCTGAGTGACAAAGTAAGACCTTGTCTCAAAAAACGGGGGGTGACAAGGGGACTGGGCATGGGGCTCCTGCCTGTAATCCCAGCACTTTGAGAGACTGAGGCAGGTGGATCACTTAAGGTCAGGAGTTCAAGACCAGCCTGTCCAACATGGTGAAACCACCCCCCGGCTACTAAAAATAACAAAAATTAGCTGTAGACTTCATAGACTTCACATCAAGAGACAGTTCTTACAAACTGTGTTTAAAATGGGACTTTTCACATTCTTAGAAACAGGATGTTCATTTATTGTTTATAATGTTTTTTAAAAAACTGTAAAAAAATTCAAAATGTTCATGTTTATACTTTGAGGAATATGCATAAGTCTATATATGGTTTTTCTGGAGGTTGATGACTTTGGGAAAGATTTAAAAGAGTGAACAATTATATGCATACGCAAAGTATTTTCCTGCTTAAAAAAGTTATATCGGTGCTATTTGTTTTAATTTTGGTTGTATTCTTGGATGTTAACACATCTTGCATTTTAGCTGTATTAGGTTATGTAGTATTGATATTAGGTGATTAATAGTACTAGTTTAAACCTATTTTAGTCATTTTATTTTCCCCAAAATACTACCAGATGCTGTTGTTTAGTGTAATTTCTTTGCCTGTTCAGTTAAAGTAGTGCTCAGTTGTAGAATATATTGTGTGTATGTTGACTTTAACACTTAAGAAGTACATCCTGTGTAATAGAAGAAGCAAAATAAAATACCTCTTCTAAAGAAGGAAGAAAGTAGTTTGCTTGTATCAATATAGAAGCTAGAACTAAAGGAAAGGGGGAGAGTTCTGGTGGGTGGAGGGAGATCAGGAATGCCACTAAACATCCTACAATGCACAGACAGCCCCACAGAACAAATAATTATTTGGCCAAAATGCCAATAGTGCTGGGTACCAAGGGCTCACACCTATAATCTCAACACTTTGGGAGGCCGAGGTGGGTGGATCGCTTGAGCTCAGGAGTTGAACATCAGCCTGGGCAACATGGCAAAACCCGGTCTCTACCAAAAATACAAAAATTAGCTGAGTGTGGGGTGCACACCTGTGGTCCTAGCTACTCAGGAGGCTGGGATGGGAGGATCACTGGAGCTGGGGAAGTTGAGGCTGTGGTGAGCTGTGATTGG
>NW_016862459.1:0-1171 GCF_001698545.2 Rhinopithecus bieti | reverse complement strand
TCGGGACAATTTATTGTGCACCTAACATTCAGCAGCAATGTGAAACTCGTCCTGCCAATGAATCTTTTACTAAGATTCATTTCTGAAGCATCCATTGCACATTGTTTAGTAAGTATCTGCGCTGATGTAGGCATAGTTCTTTCTCTCTGGGTAATTTTCCATTCACCCTGCCATGTGGCTTTAGTTACTGTCCTCTCCTTTCCAGACAATTACGGTCTAAATACCACAGCCATTTCCTTTCCCTCTTCTTTATTCTTCAAATCAGCTTGGTCTCACCCAACCACTATTGCCAGATCAACTGAACCATATACTCCCTCTGTTACTATCAGCAGGCCCATCTATCAGTGAAAATTCATGACTTCACTGCTCTCTGAGCACCAAAATTAACTGGTGTGCACAATTCCGATGTTGCTGCCTGATAAACTCCCTCTCGCATTTCTCACACTGGCTTTTGCCAACGTACTGGTGTTGTGCACAATTCGGATGCTGCTGCCTGATAAACTCCCTCTGCCATTTCTCACACTGGCTTTTGCCAATGTATGCCAATTCGTCTCAAGTCCTCCATTTCACCCCTCCCTTTCAGCACACAGTCTTTCTTTCTAATGCGCAGAGAAACAGACATCATCAGGAATAACCTTCGTTGGTGTTTTGCATCTCCTGCAAAATGATCTACACCTGCATGCTTTCTTCACTGCCACCTCTGGGGTGCACAGGATCCGAGATAAGAATCCACCTCTCTGTAAATTCTATCTCATCCACATGATGGTCCCCATCATTCATCTCCTTTCTCTTCTTTATCGCCAGCCTTTCTAAAAATGGCAAATCTGCAGATGAATTAGTTCTCTATGCTTCTCAACATACTTGCCAAATGTCACCCATCAATATGCTTCCAATTTTAGTATATTCATTGCCAGAAAAACATGCACAAATTTGTCCACACATACTGCCATAACTTTTCACTTCCTACTTATTCTGCTTTCAGAACTCACTACTCTTCAGAAATAGGTATCTTCAAGATCACTCATCAATAACCTTCTAAATGCATCCTTAATCTCTTCTTTTAGGTCATATTCTTGCATAATCTCTCTGTGTGTTAAGATTTAAAAAGTGGTGTTTGTTTTTTTTTTTTAAAGAGATTGTCTTTTTTCTTTTTCAAAGGAGTAGAAAGTCT
>NW_016862458.1:5313-7105 GCF_001698545.2 Rhinopithecus bieti | reverse complement strand
TTTTTTTTGAGACATGGTCTCCCTCTGCTGCCCAGGCTGGAATGCAGTGGTGCACGATCTCAGCTCGCTGCAACCTCTGCCTCCCAGGTTCAAGCGATTCTCCCACCTCAGCCTCTTAAGTAGCTGGGATGACAGGCACCTGCCATCACACCTGGCTAGTTTTTGTGTTTTTAGTAGAGACAGGGTTTCACCATGTTGGCCTGGCTGGTCTCAAACTTCTGACCTCAAGTGACCTGCCTGCTTTGGCCTTCCAAAGTGCTGGGATTACAGGCGTGAGCCACCACACCCAGCCCATATTTTGGAATGGGGATACAGTTCTAGCTATTTTACGGACGTAGGCCAGAGCATCCTTTGCCGAGATTCAGAGCCTACTATTACTCCCAGGCTGGTGAGGCTGATGGCCTGAGAAGCTAGATTTATTCACTCATTCAGAACACCTGTTTTGTCTTCCTGCTCTGGACAAGGCCTGGGCCAGTGGGAGGCAGAAGGTCTTCCTTTCCCTCCAGAGCCTCACTGACCAGTGGAGGAGACAGAAAATCCTAATGATGAGCAGTAAGTATCATAATAAAGATAAGCCAAGCCAAGAGGCTTAGCCAAGCCTGGCAGCTTCCTGGAGGAGGTGATGCATGAAGTTTGCCCTAGTAGGAGGTGGCATCAACAGGCCCGTGGGGTGGATGTTGAAAGCTCAGAGGGCTGGGGATGGAGGGAGTTTGGAGCATTCTCTTCCTCCTTTTCATCCATCTCTGTCCACTTCCTCTTTCCCTTTGCCTTTCTTTACTTGCTTCTCTTTTCCCGTCTTCCCTTCAGTTTGCCAGGCCCTCTCATTCCAATCTCTGTTCCCAGTTTGGGCCCATTGCTCACCAAAGCTAGGTCCCTAATAACCGCGGGTTCCTGTATTTATAGATTCCAAAGGAAAGCAGGGGTTTTCCACACTGCTATCAAATAAGGAGACCCCAGGCGAAGAGGGAAACTGGGCCTTTGCAGGCACAAATTCCTGACCTTTCTGGCATAGCTACATCCATGTGGCACCTGCAGTCCTGAGCCCTGGAGCTGTATGGATAGCACACATCATATGCACATTTTGTTTAGTTTCAAAGCATTATTTTTTATTTCACTTTATTTGTTTATTTGAGACAGAATCTGGCTCTGTCACCCAGGGTAGAATGCAATGGCATGATCTCGGCTCACTGCAACCTCTGCCTCCTGGGTTCAAGTGATTCTTCTGTCTCAGCCTCCTGAGTAGCTGGGATTACAGGCGCCCACCACCACGCCCGACTCATTTTTATATTTTTAGTAGAGGTGGGGTTTCACCATGTTGGCCAGGCTGTTCTCGAACTCGTGACCTCAGGTGATCTGCCTGCCTCGGCCTCCCAAAGTGCCGGGATTACAGGCATGAGCCACAGCACCTGGCATATTTTTTATTTTTATTTCTTCATTTATTTAGAGACAGTGTCTCACTCTGTGCCCCAGGCTGGAGTACGGTGGTGCGATCATGGCTCACTGCAGCCTCAAACTCCCGAGCTTAAGCAATTCTCCCACCTCAGTCTCCTAAGTAGCTGGGACTACAGCCACATGCCATCATGCCTGGTTAATTAAAAATTTTGTGTGTGTGTAGAGACAAGGTCTTGCTATGTTGCCCAGGCTGGTCTCAAACTCTTGGGCTCAAGCGATCCTCCTGCCTCATCCTCTCAAAAAGCTGGGACAGGAATGAGCCACCATGCCCAGCCAGCATTATTATTATTATTATTATTATTATTTTTTTTTTTGAGACGGAGTCTCGCTCTGTCACCCA
>NW_016862458.1:0-1156 GCF_001698545.2 Rhinopithecus bieti | reverse complement strand
AGAATGGCATGAACCCGGGAGGCAGAGCTTGCAGTGAGTGGAGATCACGCCACTGCATTCCAGCCTGGGCGACAGAGCAAGACTCCGTCTCAACAACAACAACAAAAAAAATTACAAAAACTAGCCAGGCGTGGTGTCATGCACCTGTAATCCCAGTGACTCAGAAGGCTGAGGTGGGAGAATCGCTTGAACCCAGGAGGCAGAGGTTGCAGTGGGTGGAGATTGTGCTACTGCACTACATCCTGGGTGACAGAGCAAGACTCTGTCTCCAAAAATAAATAAATAAATAAATATAAAAGATGTTGCAGTTTCTGCCTTGGTCCCTAATGCATCGTTGCCCCTGCAGGAAACTAGCCACCATACTGTGAGGATGCTCAAGCAGTCCTGTGGAAGGACCCATCTAGAGAGGAACCAACAGGCAACACCAACTTGCCAGCCATGTGAGTGAGGCCCCTTGGAAACAGAGCTCCCAGCCCCAGTCAAGCCTTCAGAGAACTGCAGCCCTTCACTGCAACAAGAGACCCTGAGCCATAGTCCTGCATCTCAGCTGCTCCCAAATCCCTGACCACTAAAAAATACAAGAGATAAATGACTACTGTTGTGTAAAGCCATGAGTTCAGGGGGATTTGTTTTACAGCAATTGATTAGGTAATCAAAGGCCAACACTATAAAGATTTCAGAGAGGACAGATGAAAAACGCCGAGTTTTCTGTGATGTCATGGTGCCACCAAGTCAATCAACCCTGAAACTGCCTACTTCTTGACTTGCAGTGTAAGAAAATGAATGAATGTCCTGGTTTGGCTGCTGTTACTTCGGCTGTTACTTGCAGCCAAAAGCATCCTTATTGATTCATCACATAAAAGATGACTCCCTGGGGATTTCTGAAGAGTGATTCCTGGTCGGGCACGGTGGTTCCCACCTGTAATCCCAGCACTTTGGGAGGCCGAGGCGGGCGGATCACAAGGTCAGGAGATCGAGACCATCCTGGCTAACAGTGAAACCCCGTCTCTACTGAAAATACAAAAAACTAGCCGGGTGTGGTGGCAGGCACCTGTAGTCCCGGCTACTTGGGAGGCTGAGGCAGGAGAATAGCGTGAACCTGGGAGGTGGAACTTGCAGTGAGCCGATATCATGCCATTGCACTCCAGCCTGGGCA
>NW_016862457.1:0-489 GCF_001698545.2 Rhinopithecus bieti | reverse complement strand
GACATAGGCCTGGGAAAAAATTTCATGATGAAAATGTCAAAAGCAATTGCAACAAAAACAAAAATTGACAAATGGGATCTAATTAAACTAAAGACCTTCTACACAGAAAAAAACAAAAACAAACAAACAAACAAAAACTGTCATTGGAGTGAACAGACATCCTACAGAATGGGAGAAAATTTTTCAATCTATCCATCTGACAAAGGTCTAATATCCAGATTCTACAAGGAAATTAAACAAATTTACAAAAAAAAAATCAAACAACACCATTAAAAAGTGGGTAAAGGATGTGAACAGATGCTTCAAAAAAAAAAAAAAAGACATTTATGTGGCCAACAGACATGAAAAAAAACCTCAACATAATTGATCATTAGAGAAACGCAAATCAAAACCACAATGAGATACTATTTCACACTAGTCAGAATGGCAGTTTTTAAAGTCAAGAAACAACAGATGCTGGTGACTATATAGTAGTCCCTACTCTCACTA
>NW_016862456.1:0-1168 GCF_001698545.2 Rhinopithecus bieti | reverse complement strand
TGATTAATGATGAGTCATTATTCTATGTAAAAGCATATGATAAAAGATAGATGGCGTGTTGCATATAATAGCATTATGCATTTTTTCAAAATATTTTCTTAAGCTTTAGCAATTGCCTCTTAGCAACTGCTTCAAGTCATATAAGGCAGATTTCTGAACCTAATGAACAGATTTTGAGGCAAGGTCAATATTTTTACAGTTTATTTTTTTAACTCTCCTCCTCATTTATTAGTGGAACCGTCAAAAGTTAAAAATACTTTGTAGAACTCTACTGTAGAATAGTAGTACTATTTCAAAATTCAACAAAGTGATGAGTAGCAACTTATCATCTACCCCTTTCACTTCTTATTACACAGAATATAAATTGGTAAGTTTCTAAATAAATATTTGTTCACATATGAGTGGATGACCTGTTGAAATTCAAGTGCAAAACAGGCCACCCAAGTGGAGATTTGCAGTTGCTAGTTGGAAACGTGTGACTAGAGTTTGGGAAAGATGGTGGATGGAGAGTAGATATGGCAGTCATTCATGTATAGGTGCTACTTCAAACTGTGGAAAAGAATGAACTCACTAGGAGAAAGGAATTATGGCATGAGACGAGAAGAGAGCTCAAACCAAGGACAGGACTTTGCTGAATGTTCACATTTCAGAGGAGATGAAAGAAACAGGAACAGCAGGAAACAGGTGGATTCATTAGGAAAGATCAGAGTAGCATCTTGTAATAGAAACCATGGTAGAGAAGAATTTTCAAGGAGAATGAACATTGTTTGTTAGTTCCATACAGGAATTGTGAAAACTGATAAAAGGTCACTGAATTCAAAATAAGGAAATTATTAGTGACCTTGGAGAAAAGCGGTTTCAGTAGATTGGTGAAAACAACAGCCTGATTGGGAAAGGTTAAGAAATGGAACAAATAATGAGGAAGAGATGAGTATGTAGACTAACATTTGACTAGTTTGGTGAGAGGAAAGGAAAAAAAAGATTGCTGAAAATAGTTAAAATAAAATGATATTATTTCAGAGTTATTAAAAAAGAAGAAAATTAAGTGAACTGGAATTTTCCTAGAAAATCCTGTTTGTCTGTTTTCCCAGCCTAGATTTATCACATCATTGTTGATTCTTTAATTTCACCAGAGAATCAACTTTAATCTACTTCAGTGCCTGGTGGA
>NW_016862455.1:0-458 GCF_001698545.2 Rhinopithecus bieti | reverse complement strand
GGTTTTTTTTTTTTTTTTTTTAAATTTTACTTTAAGTCCTGGGATATATGTGCAGAATGTGCAGATCTGTTACATAAGTATACCTGTGTTAGGCATGCTTTCAAGCTAAATTTTGTAATATTTATTGTTAAAAATTATTGTTTCAGTGACCAAAACAGCGTGGTACTGGTACAAAAAGAGATACATAGTCCAATGAAACAGAACAGAGAACTCATAAATAAGACAGCACCACTACAACGATCTGATCTTTGACAAACCTGACAAAAACAAGCAATGGGGAAAGGATTCACTATTTAATAAACGGTGCTGGGAAAACTGGCTAGCCATATGCAGAAAATTGAAATTGGACCTGTTCCTTACACCTTATACAAATATTAACTCAAGATGGATGAAAGAATTAAATGTAAAATCCAAAACTATAAAAAGCCCTAAAAGAAAATCTAGGCAATACTATTCAA
>NW_016862454.1:0-1364 GCF_001698545.2 Rhinopithecus bieti | reverse complement strand
CGGCGCGGCGCGGGGGCGGTGGGTGCAGCCCGAGCTGCCGTGCGCCCCGGCGTCTTTGTGCGCGAGCCTTGCTCAACCCCTCTTCGCATGTCTTTGTGTGTCTCCCCCGGCAATGCCCTCCGTGCCCCGCGGGGGGTGTGTGGCACGGTCCGGGCGCCTGCAGCTCTGCAGCCCTCCGCAGCTCTGCAGCCCTCCGCTGTTCTCCCTTCCCGGCCAGCTCCTGTCGCCCCTCGCCGACTCGTTTCCCTCCTTTAGGAACTCCCTCCTCTTCGCCTCCTCCCCCTCCTGTCTCACCGCCAGGGCTTGCTTCCCTGCACCTCCTCCTAGCCCTACCCTTGCCTGCGTCGCCCCTGCAAGATGCTCCCTTCTAAAGACCCCCTCTTCCCTCCTCCTAGGGGCACAACCCCTTGGCTCACCTGCTGCCTCTTCCCCTGTCAGCCCCTTCCACTAACCCCCATCCCCACCCCCCAAAAAATCCTCACTCTCGCTATCTGGCATCCACATCACACTGCGCTCCATCCTATCTCCTTCCCGGCCAGCGTTCGGGGTGTGGGACCGAGTGTGGGTCCAAGCTCTGGGACGCAAGTCCTTGAACCCCTGCATTTGGGGGTCCTCCTCGTCCTTGTGGCCCCCCAGACTTGTACAGGGAAGTGTCCCCATTGGCGCCTTGAGACCCCTGGAGTAGGGGAGGTAATGAAGACCCTGGCTTCTTCCACCTTGGGGAAGGGTTAAGGAGTCACCAGGTCGCCCCACTTCACCTCCGGCGGTGCTGGACTTGAGCAGGGCGCTATAATCAGCAGAACGCCCCGGACCGAAAAGGATGGGGAACGCACCTGGAGCCAGGGCGAAGACACCTCGAGATGCAAAGGGAATGGAAGAAAACCCGGTTAGGTTCTCTCAGAGCAAGACCCCTTTGCTGGAGACATAGGTTTCTAAGCGTGGCGGGTGGGAGCTACAAGGTGGGAGAACTCCGACCCCATCCTGAACTCAGCGCTCCCAGACCTCTTCACCATCGAGATCCCTATTTGGCAGGTACCAGACCCCGCCCAAAATCCAAAACCCCGGCGCAGGGACAGCCAAACTCTAGGCGACAGGGGGACGGAACGGAACCCGCCAAGGAGGGGAAGAAAGCCAGGAGATCAGACGTTGCCGTCGTCCTAATAGCCGAATTCTCTCACAACACACGTGATGTAGCGGAACTTCGATCCGTTTCTAAACTCTCTTCCTTCCCACTTTCTCAGCGGGAATCCCCTGATGACCTCCACCCTCCCACCGCAACTGCTGTTTGCAAGAGTTTTTCTTCCATAACTGCTGCTCGGCCAGATTGGAGTATTTTCCCAGTTACAAGAACTTCTTAGTGAAAA
>NW_016862453.1:0-312 GCF_001698545.2 Rhinopithecus bieti | reverse complement strand
TAAATGCTGGGATTACAGGCGTGAGCCACCGCGCGCAACCTTAAATTTTAATTTTTATGGGCACATAGTAGGTATATAGATGTGTGGGGTACATGAGATGTTTTGACATAAGAAGCAACTCGTAGTAATTACTTAATGGAGAATGGTGCACCCATCCCCGCCAGCATTTATTCTTTGTGTTACAAACAATCCAATTAGACTTAGTTATTTTTAAATGTACAGTTAAATTATTATTGACTATTGTCACCCTGCTGTGCTATCAAATACTAGGTCTTATTCATTCTATTTTTTTGTCCCCATTAACCCTCCCTA
>NW_016862452.1:0-312 GCF_001698545.2 Rhinopithecus bieti | reverse complement strand
AAAATGATATCCTTGGGATTTGCTTCATTAGAGAACTATTAAATCAAGGAGATGGTTACATTGTAATGTTTTGTTTACATAGAGAATATAAATCTTCTTATAAGAAGAAGTTAATTACAACTTAAGAGATGAAAGAATATATGGCCTGTGTTTGCTGTGTCAATTTTGACCTCCCTCTGTTGGGATAATAACAGTAGGAATGACCAGGAAAGGCAGTTATAATGTTACTATTGTTTAAATATTTAACATCAAATATATGATGGATTTTAATGCATATTTAAAAATTTTATTTTGTGTAGAGATTATGTTATC
>NW_016862451.1:0-246 GCF_001698545.2 Rhinopithecus bieti | reverse complement strand
TGGGATGAAAACATTGTTGACAAAGGGAGAAGGTTTTATTATACAGATTACAGAGGATTAAAAGGGAGATTATTTTGTGTCTTGGATTGGAATCTCCTCAAGAGACTTTATCTTGTAATCCTTTTTTATTGTTTTCTAGATCACACTTACTAGTGGGAATATGAGGTCTAGAAAGCACTTCAGAGTTTTTTTGTTTGTTTGATTGCTTGTTTTTTTTTTTTTTTTTTTTTTTTTTTTTTATTTTAG
>NW_016862450.1:0-478 GCF_001698545.2 Rhinopithecus bieti | reverse complement strand
GTTTTATTTATTTATTTATTTATTTATTTATTTTTTAATTTTACTTTAAGTCCTGGGATGTATGTGCAGAATGTGTAGATCTGTTACATAAGTATACATGTGTTAGGCATGCTTTCAAGCTAAAAGTAAAATTTATAATGTTTACTATTAAAAATTATTGTTTCAGTAACCAAAACAGCATGGTACTGGTACAAAAACAGATACATAGTCCAATGGAACAGAATAGAGAACTCATAAACAAGACAGCACCACTACAACTATCTGATCTTTGACAAACCTGACAAAAACAAGCAATGGGGAAAGGATTCACTATTTAATAAACGGTGCTGGGAAAATTGGCTAGCCATATGCAGAAAATTGAAATTGGACCTGTTCCTTACACATTATACAAATATTAACTCAAGATGAATGAAAGAATTAAATGTAAAACCCAAAACTATAAAAAGCCCTAAAAGAAAATCTAGGCAATATCATTCAG
>NW_016862449.1:0-310 GCF_001698545.2 Rhinopithecus bieti | reverse complement strand
CACTGTGTATGGAAACCTGTGTGTGTGTGTGTGCGCACTGCATGTGGAAACCTGGGTGTGTGTGCACTGCGTGTGGAAACCTCTGTGTGTGTGCACTCCACATGGAAACCTGTGTGTGTGCACTGCATGTGGAAACCTGTGTGTGTGTGTGTGCACTGCGTGTGGAAACCTGTGTGTGTGTGCACTTCATATGGAAACCTGTGTGTGTGTGCACTGTGTATGGAAACCTGTGTGTGTATGTGTGTGTGTGCACTCCATGTGGAAACCCGTATGTGTGTGTGCACTTCATATGGAAACCTGTGTGTGTGTG
>NW_016862448.1:0-248 GCF_001698545.2 Rhinopithecus bieti | reverse complement strand
TGTGTGTGTGTGTGTGGGTGTGTGTGTGTGTGTGTGTGTGTGTGTGTGTGTTGTGTGTGTGTGTGGTGTGTGTGTGTGTGTGTGTGTGTGTGTGTGTGTGTGTGTGTGTGTGTGTGTGTGTGTGTGTGTGTGTGTGTGTGTGTGTGTGTGTGTGTATGTGTGTGTGTGTGTGTGTGTGTGTGTGTGTGTGTGTGTGTGTGTGTGTGTGTGGGTGTGTGTGTGTGTGTGTGTGTGTGTGTGTGGGTGTG
>NW_016862447.1:0-306 GCF_001698545.2 Rhinopithecus bieti | reverse complement strand
TCTCAAAAGGAAAAAAAAAAAAAAAAAAAAAAAAAAAAAGTCTCTACAAGGAGAACTACAAAACATTGATGAAATAAATAATAGATGACACAAACAAATAAGAAAACATTCCATTAGACTGAAAGAATTAATACTGTTGAAATGTCCATATCACCCAAAGCAATCTACAGATTCAACACTATTTCTATCAAACTACCAATGTCATTTTCACAGAATTAGAAAGCACTATTGTAAAATTCACATGGAATCAAAAAAGAGCCAGAGTAGCCAAAGCAATCCTAAGCAAAACAAAACAAAACAAAGCTG
>NW_016862446.1:0-763 GCF_001698545.2 Rhinopithecus bieti | reverse complement strand
TAATTTATAAAATGAAATAGTCATAGTTAATAGCTAGGTATATTTAAGATCATTCAACCACACCTCACTTTACCTCACTAAAACATTATAAAGCCAAACAAATGTTTATAAAAAATAAATATCAGAATAGGAATATCAGTGTGGTTTTAATTTTTTCAAAAGTGAACTTACATTCTCTGGTTATTTTTATATTTGGCAAATTTCCATTGTTCTAGTAGATATTCTTGGATCACTTTGTTAGATAATCCCTCTCTATAATTTCCCTTTTTTTCTTTTTTTTGAACACTACCACTTCTAAACAATTTTTCCCCTCCCCTTGCTCAAGTTTTAAACAAATGTTTATTGGTTTGCCCCAGTCAGTTAGGTGAATGCTGTTGTTTTTTATAACATGCAGTTCTACTCTGGTATCCAGAATCACAGGTGGTGCTGAAATCACTGATATAAAAGTAAGTATCTAAACAGTTTTTCCATAAAGAAAAAACACTGAGCTTGCAATGTATGCCAGAATCCATCTGGGCACTAGATTAGACACTAAGAATTACAACCTCATCCCAAAGTATGTGTAAGTCAGAGAACCTGATCTCAAAGAACGTAAGTGTCTAATTGAAGAGATGCAATGTATGCAGAAAACATACACATGGCTCTGCCATTCATACCCATTGAAACAACAAAGTATGCAGGAATTCAAAGAAGAGAAAATGACCACTATAGGCTAATTGTCAGAGAAAGGTTTTCTGTGCTTTTTTTTTTTTTTTTTTTTTTT
>NW_016862445.1:0-1156 GCF_001698545.2 Rhinopithecus bieti | reverse complement strand
TTATATCTGGTGATATTCTGTTTTTCCTTATAGACCTCAATGGGTTTCCAAATGTCCCTTCACCGACCCTAGAAAAAGAGTGTTTCTAAGCTGCTGAATGAATAAGTCTGTGAGATGGATCCACACATCACAAAGCAGTTTCACAGATAGTTTCCTTTTAGTTTTTTTCTGGGGTTATTCTATGTAACTCCATGAGCTTCAGTGGGCTCTCAAATGTCTCTTCACAGATTCTCCAAAAGTGTTTCCAACATACTGAATAAAAGAAAGGTTTAACTGCTGAATGAACACACAGGTTTAACTCTGATGAATCCACACATCAAAAGCAGTTTCATAGATAGTTTCTTTCTGGTTTTATCTGGGGATATTCAGATTTTCCACTTAGGCCTTTCTGGGCTCCTAAATGTCCCTCCACTGAATCTGTAAAAGAGTGTTTGCAACCTGCTGAATCAAAAGGAAGGTTTAACACTGAGGTATCAATCTGCACATCACAAAGCAGTGTCACAGATAGCTTGTTTCTAGTTTTATCTTGGGATATTTGGGTTTTCCCCATAGACCGTAATGGGCTTCCAAATGTCTATTCGCTGATTCTCCAAAATCAGTGTTTCCAACCTGCTGAATCAAAAGAAAGTTTTATTTTATGAGATGAGTCCACCTTTTACAAAGCAGTTTCACAAATAGCTTCTTTGTAGTTTTATGTAAGGATGTTCAGTTTTTCCCCATTGTTCTCAAAGGGCTCCCAAATGTCCTTTTGTAGATTCTCAAAGAGGGTGTTTCCAATCTGAAGAATCAAAAGAAAATTTTACTTTGTGAGATGAATCCACACATCCCAAAGCAGTTTGACTGATAGCTACTTTGCAGTTTTGATGTGGGAATTTTCAGCTTTTTTCCATAGGACTCCTTGGGCTCCCAAGTGTCCCTTTGCAGAATCTGCAAAAGAGTGTTTCCACTCTTTAAAGAAAGGTTTAACTCTGTGAGATGAACCCACACATCAGAAAGCAGTTTTCAGTTAGTTTCTTTCTAGTTTTATCTGGGGATATTTGGTTTTCCCCATAGACCTCAATGGACTATGAAATGTCCCTTCAAGAATCTCCAATTAGAGTGTTTATAACCTGCTGCATTGAAAGAAAGATTTCAATCTGTGAGATGAATCCACATA
>NW_016862444.1:0-1189 GCF_001698545.2 Rhinopithecus bieti | reverse complement strand
AAAAAAGAAAAGACAAGAAAAAAAAAAGAAAGGAAGAAAGAAAAAAGAGTTCATGTCCTTTGCAGGGACATGGATGAAGCTGGAAACCATTATTCTCAGCAAACTAACACAAGAACAGAAAACCAAACACCGCATGTTCTCACTCATAGGTGGGAGTTGAACAATGACAACACATGGACACAGGGAGGGGAACATCACACACCAGGCCCTTTGTTGGGGGCTGGAGGGCTAGGGGAGGTATAACATTAGGAGAAATACCTAATGTAGATGACAGGTTGATGGGTGCCGCAAACCACCGTAGCACATGTATACATGTGTAACAAACCTGCACGTTCTGTACATGTATCCCAGAACTTAAAGTATAATAAATACATTAATTAGCTAAAAAAAAGGAAGAAAGAAAAAAGAAATGCAAGTTCCAGGTTTAAATCTCTACTCAGCCACTCAGTACCCATGGCCACTTGCCTGTGTTGTGTAGCAGTGGGATTCTGTTTGCCTGGGTTTGAGTGTGTGTGTGCTGAATTCAACTCCCTCCAGGAAGTCTTTCTAAATACCCAAACACGCCCTCTATTTCCATCAGTGTCTTAATCACAATGTGTCATTACATCTTTTTGATCATGTTATTTCATTTCAGTTTCCTCCACTAAATATCAGCTCCCCTGGGGCAGGGAGTTTTGTTCTGTTAATCACTGTGTCCCTGGCACCTGGTACATAGTAGGTGCTGAATAAATATTGAATAGATGAAAGCAGTGCTGTATCTATATGCTATGTGGGGAAGAGTGGGCACTGGCTGGACACCAGGAGTTCCTGGGGTGCCCAGTGCTCAGTTCTGGTCTCTGTCCCAGTTGTTCACAACACTTGTTTTAACCATCTTCTTCTTCTTCTTTTTTTTTTTTTTTTTTGGTGAGACAGAGTCTCACTCTGTCTCCCAGGCTGAAGTGCAGTGACTTGATCATGGCTCACTGCAGCCTCGACCTCCTGGGCTCAAGCGATCCTCCCACCTCAGCCTCCCAAGTATCTTGGATTATAGATGTGAGCCATTGTGCTGGGCCCGTCTTCAATGTTATAGAAATGTTGGCCGGGCGCGGTGGCTCAAGCCTGTAATCCCAGCACTTTGGGAGGCCGAGACGGGTGGATCACGAAGTCAGAAGATTGAGACCATCCTGGCTAACCCGGTGAAACCCTGTCT
>NW_016862443.1:0-623 GCF_001698545.2 Rhinopithecus bieti | reverse complement strand
CCAGTCTGTGTCTTTTAATTGGGGCATTTTGCCCATTTACATTCAAGTTTCATACTGTTACATGTGAATTTGATCCTGTCATTATGATGCTAGCTGGTTATTTTACACATTAGTTGATGTAGTTTCTTCATAGTGTTGTTTGTCTTTATATTTTGGTATGTTTTTTGGAGTGGCTGGTACCGGTTTTTCCTTTCCATATTTAGTGCTTCCTTTAGGAGCTCTTGTAAGGCAAGCCTGGTGGTGACAAAAATCCCTCAGCATTTGCTTGTCTGTAAAGGGTTTTATTTCTCCTTCATTTATGAAGCTTAGTTTGGCTGAATATGAAATTCTGGGTTGGAAATTCTTTTCTTCAAGAATGCTGGATATTGGGCCCCACTCTCTACTGGCTTGTAGGGTTTCTCCAGAGAGATCCACTGTTAGTCTGATGGGCTTCCCTTTTGGGTAACCTTAACCTACCTTTCTCTATGGCTGCCCTTAACATTTGATCCTTCGTTTCAACCTTGGTGAATCTGACGATTACGTGTCTTGGGGTTCCTCTTCTTGAGGAGTATCTTAGTTGTGATCTCTGTATTTCCCGAATTTGAGTGTTGGCCTGTCTCGCTAGGTTGGGGAAGTTCTCCTGG
>NW_016862442.1:0-1494 GCF_001698545.2 Rhinopithecus bieti | reverse complement strand
CTTTATTCTCATTGGTTTCAAAGAATATCTTTATTTCTGCCTTCATTTCGTGTGTACCCAGTAGTCATTCAGGAGCAGGTTGTTCAGCTTACATGTAGTTGAGTGATTTTGAGTGAATTTCTTAATCTTGAATTCTAATTTGACTGCACTGTGGTCTGAGAGATAGTTTATTTTGATTTCTGTTCTTTTACATTTGCTGAGGAGTGCTTTACTTCCAATTATGTGATCAATTTTAGAATAAGTGCAATGTGGTGCTGAGACGAATGTATATTCTGTTGATCTGGGGTGGAGAGTTCTGTAGATTTCTATTAGGTCTGCTTGGTGTAAAGCAGAGAATAAGTCCTGGATATCCTTGTTAACCTTCTGTCTCATTGATCTATCTAATTTTGACAGTGGGGTGGTCAAGTCGCCCATTTTTATTGTGTGAGAGTCTAAGTCTCTTTGTAGGTCTCTAAGGACTTGCTTTATGAACTTGAGTGCTCCTGTATTGGGTGCATATATATTTAGAATAATTAGCTCTTCTTGTTGAATGGATCCCTTTCCTATTATATAATGGCCTTCTTTGTCTCTTGACCTTTGTTGGTTTAAAGTCTGTTTTATCAGAGAGTAGGATTGCAACCCCTGCTTTTTTTTTTTTTTGCTTTCAATTTGCTCGGTAGATTTTCCTCCCTCCCTTTATTTTGAGCCTTTGTGTGAGCACCTGAGGTGGGTCTCCTGAATACAGCTCACTGATGGGTCTTGACTCCATATCCAGTTTGCCAGTCTGTGTCTTTTAGTTGGGGCATTTAGCCCATTTACATTTAAGGCTAATATTGTTATGTGTGAATTTGATCCTGTCATTATGATGTTAGCTGGTTATTTTGCCTGTTAATTGATGCAGTTACTTCATAGAATCAATGGTCTTTACAATTTGGCATGTTTTTTCAGTGGCTGGTACCAGTTGTTTCTTTCCATGTTTAGTGTTTCCTGCAGGAGCTCTTGTAAGGCAGGCCTGGTGGTGACAAAATCTCTCAGCATTTGTCTGTACAGGATTTTATTTATCCTTCACTTCTGAAGGTTAGTTTGGATGAATATGAAATTCTGGGTTGAAAATTCTTTCCTTTAAGAATGTTGAATATTGGCCCCACTGTCTTCTGGCTTGTAGGGTTTCTATTGAGAGATCTGCTGTTAGTCTGATGAACTTTCCTTTGTGGGTAACTTGACATTTCTCTCTGGCTGCCCTTAACATTTTTTCCTTCACTTCAACCTTGGTGAATCTGATGATTATGTTTGTCTTGGGGTTGCTCTTCTCAAGGAGTATTTTCGTGGTGTTCTCTGTATTTCCTGAATTTGAATTTTGGCCTGCCTTGTTAGGTTGGAGAAGCTCTCCTGGATAATATCCTGAAAAGTGTTTTCCAACTTGATTACGTTCTCCCCGTCACTTTTATTTACACCAATCAAACGTAGATTTGATCTTTTCACATATTCCCATATTTCTTGGAGGATTTGTTCATT
>NW_016862441.1:0-1278 GCF_001698545.2 Rhinopithecus bieti | reverse complement strand
GTGTTTTGCATATTTCAAAATTATATTAATATAAAAGGAATATAAAGCAAACTCCAAAATTAAAATAAAGTGAAACAAATGAACCTAACTGTATATCAAATCAGTAACATTACCCAGAGGAAAAAAGAGTTATTTTAAGTGACTTGTGCACAGTACTCTGACTGTATATTCCAAGTGGAATATATTATAAAGACATGGAAAATACAAATAAATCTTAAATTTTCTTCAGTAAGTTTATTATTGAAGAAATAGTGATGTTGTAATTTTGAAACTGTTTTTATGTATTATAGGCTAAAACAATATATGTAACTATGTTCATATTAAGAATCAAGGCTTTCAGCCAGATGCAGTGGCTCACACTTGTAATCCCAGCACTTTGGGAAGCTGAGGCAGGCAGATCACGAGGTCAGCAGATCGAGACCATCCTGGCCAACATGGTGAAATCCCGTTTCCACTAAAAATACAAAAATTAGCTGGGTGTGGTGGCGTGCGCCTGTAATCCCAGCTACTCAAGAGACTGAGGCAAGAGAATCGCTTGGACCCGGGAGGCGGAGATTGCAGTGAGCCGAGATAGCACCACTGCACTCCAGCCTAGCGACAGAGCGAGACTCCATCTAAAAAACAAAACAAAACAAAACAAAACAAACAAAAAAAAAATTTATTTACAAAAAAGCAAGCAATAGAATGGATTTGGCTTAAGGGCCATAGTTAGCTGACCCCTGGATTTATACTATAAGGGTCTAGAATCCATGCCCCTGCCCTCAACAGCAATGAGAACAATTAATGTCTGCATCTTGGTTTCTGAATACCATTCCCCACTAAAAGGAACCAGAGCTTCTTGGAGAGAGAATGGATTCCAGATCTAGGACTGGGAAAATTCAAGATGAGCCTGGATTTTCCTGTGTCAGAAAGCAAAACAAATAAACAAACACACGCACACAAAGGATTCATCCCAGATTGCGAGGTCGGTTCAATATACGAAAAGCAATGAATAGATCAAAGACCTAAATGTAAGCGAGAAAACTATAAAACTGCTGGCAACAAACATAGGCATAAATCTTCATGTGCTTGGATTAGGCAGTGGTTTTAAAATGACACAAAAGAACAAGCAACAAAAGAAAAAATAGATCAATTAGGTTACATCAAAACTTAAAACTTCTGTGCTTCAAAGGACACCATTGAGAAATTAAAAAGACAACCCATAGAATGGGAAAATTATATATCTGATAATCACACATCTGATAAGGGACTTGCATCCAGAATATATAAAAAAAACTC
>NW_016862440.1:0-425 GCF_001698545.2 Rhinopithecus bieti | reverse complement strand
ATATTACAAATAATTGGTATTATTTCTTCCTTAAATGTTTGCAGAATTCCCCAGTGAACGTAACTGGACCTGGTACTTTTGGTTTGGGGAGGTTATTGATATTTATTTAATATATTTTAAAATTATTTTTATTATTTCTTTAAATTTCCAACTTTATTTTAGATACAGGGAGTACATGTGCAGGTGTGTAACATGGTTATATTGCATGATGCTGAGGTTTATGGTATGGATCCTGTCACCCAGGTAGTGGGCATAGTAGCCAATAGGTAATTTTAATGTCTGTAATGGACATAGGGCTAGTCAAATTATATATTTATTTTGCATGACTTTTGTTAGATTGTGCCTTTTAAGAAATGGGTCATCCAGGTTATCAAATAATGAATACAGAGTTGTTCATAATATTTCTTTCTTACCCCTTTTTTTTT
>NW_016862439.1:0-1190 GCF_001698545.2 Rhinopithecus bieti | reverse complement strand
TATATATATATATATAATTTGTCTTCTCTGCAGACTTTTGTATATCTATGTAGATACATTTTATAGGTATATGTATACAATTCTTTATGTATAGCCAGTTGTTTATGTTCATATCATGTTGGATTTATCTGAACTTTGGCATGCAGAATTTGTGAAACTTGTTATATAAATCTTTTAAATGGTTCACACGTGAAGCACAGCATAAATGTACTAGGCAGAGGATTATTTTCAAATCCGATAATTACACCACTGATATTTTAGGCATAGATTACTTTTTTTTCTTCTAAATCATGGAATTCACTTTATGTTTCCCTATGTTTCCACAGCAACTCCACTTAATTCAGTGGTATTAATTTTTTTTTTTCAAACACATGAAGGCCTTACACTATCTGTCAAGGAAAAAGAAACTTGTCAATATTGATATATATGAGTTACCTTTTATGTGAATTCTTTGATAGTAGGATTTCAATAGTAGTAGATGCAGTGGAATCAATAAGGGACAGAAAAAAGATTCCTTTAGCAAATATTACTAGGAAACGGAAAAAAATGTATATCATAAAGCAGAATTTAAACTTGATGTTCTGAACTCCTGCTCTATGAGGTTATTTCATTATTGATATAATAAATCTTTTATTGAAGAGTTCAAAAAGCTTGGAAATAGCTCCAAAATCTATTTTCCAATGATAGTAAAACTAATGGCTAAAGTATGATATTATACTCTAAGGTGTATGTGTGAAATAGCAATGACCTAATGTTCTTGAATTATCTTGAAGAATATTTGAGTCCCATTTAGAATAGTATCATAGGTAATAAATGGCAGGTTAGAATTTTGGAAATCTATTAGAATGTATAATAGAAAGCATAATTTAAATGAAAAAAAATCCTCAAATCAACTATCTCTACAGTGGAGAATCTATCAGCTGCTGTGTCCTTCCACTGAAAATTAAAGAAGAATTAGAATTAAGAAAATTCTCAAAGCAGAATAAAAGGAACAATGAGAAAGCCTGTAAAAGTGACTAGCGATATACTTTAGTTCTAAAATGGAAAACATTAAATATATCAGTTATTTGGCTATTTGGCTATTTATACTTTATAATCATTACTTAATACATTCAAATCCAAATGGAGATTCAGAGATTTTTTTGTTTAAATATATTTATCACTGATATAAAAGGAAATTACAAATAAAT
>NW_016862438.1:0-708 GCF_001698545.2 Rhinopithecus bieti | reverse complement strand
CTCACCAGGGGCTGAGCTGCTCAGACTCCAGGATCCCAAGTTTCCCCAGCCCAGCGCCCCGTGCAGGAGTAGGGAGGGGCCACCTTGAACCTGACCCTTCTGATGCCCAGTCCCCAGAGCCCCAGAGCTGACTGGCTGCTGTAACCAGAAGAAGGCTGGGCAGGAACCCCATCTCACGGCCTCAGCCCGCAGCAGGGTCTCTCCAAGACTCTCCTACTTGCTTCTCAGGATGTGTGTGGGTTTTGGGGTGCTGACTTTTATAGCACCTTTAGAAGGCCAGGGACCGGGCAGAGAGAAACCCCAGTGGCCCAGGGACTGGCCAAGGTCAGCACTCTCTTTGCCAGTCGGGTCTCTGCACAAATGTCACCTTCTCCCAGAAGCCTTCCCTGGCGATCCGAACAGCCTCAGCCGAGTTTTATTTTATGCAGAGCGCTCACCTGGAATTATCTTCCTTGTCTGTTTATGTGCTTTGGATCTGCACCACTCCCCCCCGCCCCAACCTTTGAATGTAAGTTTGAGAAGGATGGGGCCGCGCCTACCTTGTTCCCCATCACATCCCCCGCCCCTCACGCTGAGCCAATGCTCCCTCTGCCCCAGCTGACTCGGTAGAGGACGGACGGACGGACGGACAGACGGACGCTGCAGCATCCGCCCTCCGCTCGGCAAGCCCCCCCGCCTGAGCCTGCTTCGGGGCCGGGTGACCCAGCC
>NW_016862437.1:0-260 GCF_001698545.2 Rhinopithecus bieti | reverse complement strand
TAGATATAGTTACATATTATACAAATATACTCTAGCATATTTGATGTAAGTTTCTTAGGATGTGGTTCCACATCCTGAAAAATTCCACTGATAGACTTCTGTTTTCCTATTTCGATAAAGCCATGAAGTAGTTCCGAAAAACTTTCAATAAATAAAGCTGGACACTGAAACATTTGACGTGAAAATGTCCTTGTCCATTAACGGTAAATATTGTATTTTCTTAGTGGCCATTTTAAATTTACAATCAGATGATCATTATT
>NW_016862436.1:0-707 GCF_001698545.2 Rhinopithecus bieti | reverse complement strand
ATATATTTTAAAAAGAAAAAAGAAGCAACAAATAGGAAGGAGGAGAGAAAAGAGAAGGATGCTTTAAAAAATTCTCTCCTTAACATTTAAAGTTAATTAGAAATTTGCTTTGAAATAGTATAGCAACCCAGTAATTTTCAGCCCATAAGCTTTAATTGTATTTTTGAAAAACCTCCAAGAAGAATTCACTGAGTTCTAAGAAAGATAAGAGTAGCTGGGTCTCTGGAGTCTTACACAGTATGTCCGTTAAATTTTGATTAACTAGTACCCCCCAGCATATATGTGTCTCAGAATAGCTAATAACACACTTAGCTGTTAGAGTTACAGTCTGGCAGGCAGCTTGGGTTTATGTAGCAGAAAGGACCTTGGACTCAGTAAGAAGTCCCAAGTTCAAGTTCTGTTGTCACCACTAACCAGCTATAAGTGGTAAAGTACAAGTCAAATAACCTGTCTGTTTCTCTTTTCTTAACTTTGAAATATAATAATGTGTACTTTGAAATATAATAATGTATACTTGCCACCTCACAAGGTTGTTTCAAGTTCACATGAAATAATAAACATGAGGCTGAGCACGGTGGCTCACACCTGTAATCCCAACACTTTAGGAGGCTGAGGTGGGCAGATCTCTTGAGGCCAGGAGTTCGAGATCAGCCTGGCCAATATGGTAAAACCCCATCTCTGCTAAAAATACAAAAAATTGGCCGGGC